>NC_052160.1:357378-533813 GCF_902713615.1 Scyliorhinus canicula
GGCTTGCCCACTTCATCAAGTCCCGCAATCTTCCCTACTCCACAGGGGAGGTCAAGGCCATGACTAAGGCATGCCAGATCTGTGCGGAATGCAAACCGCAGTTCTATCGACCAGACAAGGCCCACCTGATAAAAGCCTCTGGGCCCTTTGAGCGACTAAGCGTGGACTTCAAAGGGCCCCTCCCTTCCAACAACCGCTACATCTATTTCCTCACCTTCATCGATGAATTCTCCCGCTTCCCTTTTGCTGTCCCCTGCCCCGATACTACCTCAGCCTCCGTGATCAAGGCACTGCGCAGCATCTTCGCTCTGTTTGGTTTCCCCGCTTATATCCACAGCGACCGGGGTACATTGTTCATGAACGATGAGCTGCGTCGGTACCTGCTCAGCAAGGGCATCGCCTCGAGCAGGACGACGAGCTATAACCCGCGGGGAAACGGGCAAGTGGAGAGGGAGAACGCGACAGTTTGGAAGGCTGTCCTCCTAGCCCTACGGTCAAGGAGTCTCCCTATCGCCCGCTGGCAGGAGGTCCTACCCGATGCCCTGCACTCCATTAGGTCGCTCCTCTGTACGGCCACGAACGGGACCCCTCACAATCGTTTGTTTGTCTTCCCCAGGAAGTCCACCTCTGGAGTCTCGCTTCCACCCTGGCTGACGACTCCGGGTCCAGTCCTACTCCGGAGGCACGTGAGGAGCCATAAAACGGATCCCATAGTCGAGAGGGTCCACCTGCTGCATGCAAACCCTCGTTATGCCTACGTCGAGCACCCCGATGGCAGGCAGGATACAGTATCCCTGCGAGACCTGGCACCCGCTGGCTCTCCCACCGACTCCACCGACCCCACCGACTCTCCCACCGACCCCGACTTTTTCCCCACCGACTCTCCCACCGACCCCGACTTTTTCCCCACCGACCGCCTCCTTCTACCGACGCTCCCGGCCCCGCACTGACCGCCGACTTCGACAGCGCCCCCTCCATAGCGCCCCCTGCCCCCCAGCCGACACCGACCACCCTAATCACTCCTGATACCCCCCCCTCTCCAAGGCGGGCAAAGCCTCAGTCAACCGTGCTCCCGGATAGACCACCATCGGAACCGACCGCATCCACGGCGCCACCACCGGAGCGGCGAAAGTCAGCACGGACTATCAGACCACCACAAAGACTGAACTTATAATTTAAAACACTTCATCCCCGACAGACTATGTGTTTTTTTTTAAATAGGGGGTGAATGTGATGATCGGAATACCTGCCCCTTTAAGAGGCTTGGAACCCTGGGGGACTCCGCCTCTGGCTACGCCCCCTGGAAACAGTATTTAAGATGAAACTCCATTTTGCGAGCACACTTCTCTTGGATGCTGCCATTGTTCACTGTTTATTAAAGCCTTTGATTACTGACCTCGCTTTCACGTCGTAATTGAGAGTGCCTCAGAGACAGAGAGAGACAGACAGACAGACAGACAGAGACAGACAGAGAGACAGACAGAGACAGAGAGAGACAAAGAGAGAGAGAGACAAAGAGAGACAGACAGAGAGAGACAGACAGAGAGAGAGAGAGAGACAGAGACAAAGAGAGAGAGAGAGACAGAGAGAGAGACAAAGAGAGAGAGACAGAGAGAGAGAGAGAGACAGACAGAGAGACAGACAGACAGATAGAGAGAGACAGACAGACATGGTTTTGTGAGGGCAACGAAGAATC
This sequence comes from Scyliorhinus canicula, assembly GCF_902713615.1. NCBI lineage: Eukaryota > Metazoa > Chordata > Chondrichthyes > Carcharhiniformes > Scyliorhinidae > Scyliorhinus > Scyliorhinus canicula. Next base: position 359,075 of record NC_052160.1, read on the forward strand.
CAGCATGAGTTTTCAGGATACAAAGAAATAACATTTATTTACAAATTAACATATATACACAACAACAGCAGCAACTTCCCTTGCTGCTCACTCCTCTCTCTGCTGGTTCCAAACTGGCCAGCTCTATTTATGCAGGGGGTCTGCTAATGATTTCTCCGCACCCCCCCCCCCCCTCATTGGGGAAGCCCATACTCCCAAAGGATTGTGGGATTAGTCCCACATTGTCATTAGTCCCCAGCCAATGGTAAGCAGGCAGGTTATAACATCCCTCCCCTCCAAAGTCCAAGGAATCCACCGAAGACCCTGGCGAAGGAGGGCGTCGGGCTCGTTTTGCCGCAGGCCGGACACCATTTGCACGAGGCGCTGGATCGGGCGGCGTGTAACGAGATGGAGGCCGGCGCTTCCGTGATGAACGGCGTAACGGTTGTACACCCACGGCCCGTGGGCCCGAGGATTCCCCCTCTGAGGCGTCTTGTGTCTCCATCTCGGAGTCGGAGTCCGCTGCCTCCGTCATCTCGGCGTCCCTATCTCCACGGGGTTCTGTCACGACCTGCGCAGGCTTTGAGTATGGCACCAGAGGCAGATTGTGAGGAAGACTTTCCATTGTGTCTGGCCTCTGCGGCTGTAGGAATGAGCTCCTGGGGCGGGGAATCTTTGGAAGGGATGGTCTTCTGGACCGAACGTGGTCAACATACTTGCGCTGGAGACGACCCTGGGCTTGCACCTGGTAAGAGACAGGGCCCGTTTGGCGAAAGATTATGCCACGGACCCACTGGGCACCACCAGCAAAAATCCGAACGAACACTGGGAACCGGGCATAAACTGCCGAATCGGCCGATGCCGAGAAAGGCCATGTCCTTGCCGTTCTTCTGTGCGGCGTAATTCTGTGCCAATGTCCAGGGAAACCATGCTGAGGTGGGTGCGAAGTCTCCGGCCCATTAGGAGTTTTGTGGGAGCTACCCCAGTCACCGCATGGGGGGTGGTCCTATATGAAAACAAAAACCGAGCCAGTCTCGTGTCCATCGACCTGGAAGACTGCTTCTTTAGGCCTCGTTTGAATGTCTGCACTGCGCGCTCCGCCAACCCATTTGAAACCAGATGGTAAGGGGCAGTGTGGATATGGCGTATGCCATTCATCTTCATGAACCTTGCAAACTCCTCACTTGTGAACGGAGTGCCGTTGTCCGTGACCAGCACCTCGGGGAGGCCATGCGTACTGAAAGACAAACTCATCTTCTCGATTGTTGCGCAGGACGTTCTGCCTCCCATCTTATGCACCTCTAGCCATTTAGACTGGGCGTCGATTAATGGCAGGAACATGGATCCTTGAAAACGGCCGGCGAAATCCGCATGCAAGCGCGCCCAAGGCCGCCCTGGCCATTCCCAGTGATGTAGGGGCGCGGCTGACGGAAGCTTCTGATGCTCCTGGCAAATGGAGCAGTTTTGGGCCACCTTCTCAATGTCGGTGTCGAGGCCTGGCCACCAGACATTTTCATTTTGGTCACACCCGGATGCCCATTGTGCAAGTCTCTCAGTATCAGCTCCTGTCCTTTTTCCGGGACAATCACACGCGTCCCCCACAAGAGGATGCCGTCTTCCACGCTGAATTCGGACAGCTTGGAGGAAAATGCCCGCAACTCGCCTGGGAGCTGACTATGCTGCCCTCCATACAGGACTATGTGCCGAACCTTTGACAGGACTGGCTCCATCTGGGTCCATTCATGGATCTGTGATGCTGTGACAGGCAAGGTGTCCATAAAATTTAGGGTTGCAACCACCTCACCGTCGTGGGGGTCGACATGGGGCCGGTCGATAAAGGCAATCGGCTCAGTGCATCGGCATTCCCTGTCTGGGTTCCTGGTTTGTGCTCCAGAGAATACTCACAGGCAGCGAGCAACAAAGCCCAGCGCTGGATCCGTGCGGAAGCAATGGGCGGTATTGGCTTATCCTCTCTGAAAAGTCCCAGCAGAGGCTTATGATCAGTTATTATAGTGAAGTGGCGGCCATATACGTACTGGTGGAAATGTTTCACCGCAAAGACCACCGCCAGGCCATCCTTCTCGATCTGCGTGTACTTTCTTTCCGCTGCAGTCAATGTGCGGGAGGCGAAAGCTATCGGCCACTCGGCCCCGTTCTCCATCTTGTGGGACAGGACGGCCCCAATACCATACGGGGAGGCATCACATGTGATGAGCAAAGGCTTTCCAGGATCATTGTGGGTTAGAAACCCAGACGACAACAATTGTTGTTTTACCTGCCGGAAAGCGGTTTCTTGAGGCTGACCCCAAACCCAGGTGCGATTCTTCTTTAGCAGAAGGTGCAACAGGGCCAGCGTAGTTGCCAGATTGGGGAGGAACTCCCGTAATAGTTTACAAGGCCGAGAAACGAACGAAGATGCGAAGTGTCAGTCGAGGCAGGGGCCTGTTGAATCGCGCGCACCTTCTCTGCGACGGGGTGCAAACCTTCGCGGTCCACCCGATAACCCAGGTAGACGACTTCCTTCGCCTGAAAGACGCATTTTGTGCGACGGAAACGGACTCCAGCCTCTGAAAAGCGTCTAAGGACAGCTTCCAAATTTCCCAAATGTTCCTGCTCCGACGTCCCTGTAATCAAAACGTCATCTAAGTAGACAGCAACACGCGGTAACCCTCTCAAAATGCCCTCCGTAACCCATTGAAAAATAGCACAGGCAGAGGATACTCCAAAGGGCAAACGTGTATATTCATACAGGCCCCGGTGTGTATTAATCATTACATATGGCCGGGAGGCAGGGTCCAGCTCCAACTGTAGGTAGGCGTGACTCATATCTAATTTTGTGAACGAGAGTCCGCCTGCAAGCTTCGCGTAGAGATCCTCTACGCGGGGCATTGGGTATCGGTCGAGTTGGGAAGCCGTATTCACTGTAAGTTTATAGTCGTCGCACAAGCGAACTGTGGCATCTGGCTTTATTACAGGTACAATTGGTGCTGCCCAGTCAGCGAAACGGGCCTGATAATACCCCAAGTCTCCAAACGAGTGAGCTCCCCTTCTACCTTCTCGAGCAAGGCGTAAGGCACCGGGCGCGCCCGGAAATAGCGCGGCGTGGCTCCTGGTTCGACTTGGATACGGGCTACAGCCCGTTTTATCTTCCCCAAACCGGGCTGGAATACATCTGGGTATCGTCCTAGCACCTCAGTCAACCCTCCAGAAACTGTTTGGAGGATGTGCTGCCGCTGCAACGGCAAATGGCACAACCAGTCCCGACCCAACAGGCTGGGCCCGTGGCCGTGCACCACGATAAGTGGGAAACGCCCCTCCTGGCGTCCATAAACAACAGGGGTCATTGTAGTTCCTGCAATGTTCAATGGTTCCCCCGTGTTGGTGGCCAACCTGGCCTGTGTGTCAGTTAATGTAAGGGTCTGTATACCCTGCTTGATGCGGCCAAATGTCCTCTGGGCGATCACGGAGATGCTGCGCCAGTGTCCAACTCCATCTCAAGCGGGTGACCATTGACCCGTACTGTCACTTTAATGGGGGCCACACGGGGAGCTGCCACACGGGGAGCTGCCACACGGGGAGCTGCCACACAATGCAGCTGCAGGCAGTCATCCTCCATCTCCACGTCCTCGGGAGTAGTCGCCGCAGGTTCATCCAAATGAAAGGTACGGCCCCTGGGCTGGCCCCAGTTTCGGTCGGAACGACGGCGACTCTGGCGCCCCCAGGACAGGCGTCCGCGACGGGGTCGGCGCCCACAAGTCTGACACGGACATGGCTCCTCATCCATTGGTTCTGGGGAAGGCTCCCTTCGGGGAGGAATGTCCGACGGCCACTAGCGTCGATCCGGACATCGCCTCGCCCAAGGTACCGCAGGGGTGCAGGGGGACGCTTTCGGACGGAAGGGGTTGCGCCCCAAGGCATGCACCTCCATTCCCTGTAGGCCCTGCACTCCCCATTCTGCGCTCTCTCAGGACAATACTATTTGAATGGCCGTTGAAAAGTCAATGTTGGCTCAGCTAACAACTTTCTCTGGGTGGCCGCATTGTTAATACCGCAAAACAGTCGCGTAACATTTCTGACAAGGTCTCACCATAGTCACAGTACTCCGCAATCCTGCATAGCCTGGATAGAAAGTCAGCAAGGGATTCTCCTGGGGTCCTCTCAGCGATATTAAACCGGTAACGTTGGACTATCCTGGATGGGGTTGGGTTAAAATGTTGCCCCACTAAGTTCACAAGTTCATCAAAAGTTTTGGTGTCCGGCGCAGCTGGGTACGTAAGGCTCCTAATCACCCCAAACGTATGCGGGCCGCAGGCGGTGAGCAATATGACCACCTGGCGCTCGTTTTCGGTGATGTTGTTTGCCCGGAAATAGTAACGCATCCGTTGTGCGTACTGGTTCCAGCTTTCCAGCGCAGCATCAAAAACATCCAAACGTCCATACAGAGGCATGGTGTAACAGAAAACAACTTCCAACCTGTGTCCAACAAAAATCCAGGGAGGTGGCTTCAGCAGCGTAGACAGCTAGCCACTTTAACCCTCGTCGCCAGTTTTGGGAGGGCCACGAAGAATCCAGCACGAGTTTTCAGGATACAAAGAAATAACATTTATTTACAAATTAACATATATATACAACAGCAGCAACAACTTCTCTTGCTGCCAACTCCTCTCTCCCTGACTCCAAACTGGCCAGCTCTATTTATGCACAGAGTCTGCTAATGATTTCTCCGCCCCCCCCCCCCCTCTCATTGGGGAAGCTCATACTCCCACAGGATTGTGGGATTAGTCCCACATTGTCATTAGTCGCCAGCCAATGGTAAGCAGGCAGGTTATAACAGATGGGCTGTAAGATATAGGGGGTGAAGTCAGCACAGGCTGAAGGATGTAGCAAGGGGGAATAATCCCAAATCCACATGGACAGTGAGTCATTAGTCAGTGTGGAGTCAATGAGGGGCTGACCTGCCTCCTACCTTGTGGAAGTTGAATGTTTTGACTATAACAGACCTGGCTGAAGGGAGAGCAGAACTGGGTGTTAAATATCCCTCAATACAACATGTTCAGGAAAGGACTCTGGGTCTGTACCCGTTGGAGTTTAGAAGGATGAGGGGGGGATCTTACTGAAACTTACAGGATACTGCGAGGCCTGGATAGAGTGGACGTGGAGAGGATGTTTCCACTTGAAATGAAATGAAATGAAAATCGCTTATTGTCACGAGTATGCTTCAATGAAGTTACTGTGAAAAGCCCCTAGTCGCCACATTCCGGCGCCTGTCCGGGGAGGCTGGTACGGGAATCGAACCGTGCTGCTGGCCTGCTTGGTCTGCTTTAAAAGCCAGCGATTTAGCCGAGTGAGCTAAACCAGCCCCAACCACTTGTAGGAAAAACTAGAACCAGAGGGCACAGCCTCAGACTAAAGGGACGATCCTTTAAAACAGAGATGAGGAGGAATTTCTTCAGCCAGAGGGTGATGAATCTGTGGAATTCTTTGCCGCAGAAGGCTGTGGAGGCCAAATCACTGAGTGTCTTTAAGACAGAGATAGATAGGTTCTTGATTAATAAGGGAATCAGGGTTAGGGTAGGTTTAGGGTTACAGTTGGGGTTCGGGTCTTTGTCCAGGGCAATGAGAGAGGATGCACTGTTAGACTTGGTTCTTAAGAATGAGGTGATGCAAGTGGCAGATCCCGGGAGCCGGGTCTCCCGCTGGCTGCAGCGCACTGCTTTTCAGACTCCAAACAACAGGAGCAGAGCGACCTGGGTGTATGTGAATATATATTGTGTACAAGAGCAGGGAGGTTATGTTGAATGAGTATGCAACACTAGTCCAGCCTCAGATGGAAGGTTGTATCCAGTTTTGGAAACTGCACTTTGGGAAGGATATGAGGCTTTGGAGAGAGCAGGAAAGAGTCACGAGAATGGTTTCAGGGATGAGAAACTTCAGTTATGAGGATAGATTGGAGAGGCTGGGAATGTTGATGTTTGATAGGGATGTTCAATGGTGAGTGGTTTGGGAAGAGTAGACAGAGAGAAGGTGTTCTCATTCTTGAAATGATCGAGAACGAGAGGGTACAGATTGACAATAATTGGCAAAGAAGCAAAAATGACACAAGGAAAGTCTTTTTCACACAGCGAGTGGGAAGGTTGTGGAATGTGCAGCCTGAGAGTGTGCTGGAAGCAGCTTCAATCAGAAAGGAATTAGACACTTATCTGAAAAAGAAGTGGAATCAAGAGAAAGTGGGAGAATGGCTCTCTGGGAATTCCTCATCTGGAGATCTAGTACAGACATTGTGGGCTGAATGGCCTCCTTCCACACTGTAACAATTCCATGAATCTGTCATCTGGAGATTTGTTGGTTGGATTCTCCGCTCCCCCAAGCGCGTGTTTCCCGGAGCGTGCCGCTCGCTGGTGGCAGGATCTCCCATTGCAGCCCCCCCCACCCACACTGCTGGGACACCCGAGGGTGGGGGTGCGCGGCCGCCGGGGACACCCGAGGGTGGGGGTGCGCGGCCGCCGGGTTACCTGTGGGTGGGGGTGCGCTGCTGCTGGGGACACCCGAGGGTGGGGGTGCGCTGCTGCTGGGGACACCCGAGGGTGGGGGTGCGCGGCCGCCGGGTTACCTGTGGGTGGGGGTGCGCTGCTGCTGGGGACACCCGAGGGTGGGGGTGCGCTGCTGCTGGGGACACCCGAGGGTGGGGGTGCGCGGCCGCCGGGTTACCTGTGGGTGGGGGTGCGCTGCTGCTGGGGACACCCGAGGGTGGGGGTGCGCTGCTGCTGGGGACACCCGAGGGTGGGGATGCGCTGCTGCTGGGGACACCCGAGGGTGGGGGTACGCTGCTGCTGGGGACACCCGAGGGTGGGGGTACGCTGCTGCTGGGGACACCCGAAGGTGGGGGTGCGCTGCTGCTGGGGACACCCGAGGGTGGGGGTGCGCTGCTGCTGGGGACACCCGAGGGTGGGGGTGCGCTGCTGCTGGGGACACCCGAGGGTGGGGGTGCGCTGCTGCTGGGGACATTGAATCACAACAACCGGAGAATTCCGGCTGCTGTTTCTCTCATTCCCTGGTTGTAAAAAATGAGCACAACCCTGTCAACGGACTGATTCATGAAACTCTCTTGCAAACAATCCAAAAAGCCAGCTTTGTTCTTTCACACCTTTGACCCACATCTCAGACACAGCCAAATACCTGTGAGTGACATCTTCTGATAAAAGCATTCAGAAATACTAGGACGTGATGCTTCATATTCTTGTCCAAACTGAGAAATGGTTCAATCAGTAATAAATTGCCAGGATCGAGATTTATTTCATTAAGTTAGAATTAGATTAATAATTTAAAAAATGCAGCCTGGATCTCCATTCCATCATCAATCTGCAAAGTTAATGAAGTGTTTTGTATTGGGATGGGCAGCAAATGCTGAATTTGGCAGCGACATCCACATCCTGTGACAGAATAAAGAAAAAAGAGATAATTTCACCCAGTCAATGGATATTGACCCTGAAAATAAATCAAAATCTGAACCCAAATCCCTTTTGACTTTTGAAGAGAATATGTTTTTTAAAAATTCATTTACAGATGTGGGCATCGTTGGCTAGGCCCCAACATTTATTGGCCACCCCTATTTGCTCTTCAGAAGGTGGTGGTGAGCTGCCTTCTTGAATCTCTGCAGTCCATGAGGTGTTTGTACACCCACAGTGCTTTTAGGGAGGGAGTTCCAGGATTTTGGCCTAGTGACAGTGAAGGAACGGCAATATATTTCCAAGTCAGGGTAGTGAGTGACTTGGAGGGAAACCTCCAGGTGGTGGGGTTACCAGGTATCTGCTGCACTTGTCCTTCTAGATGGTAGTGATCGTGGGTTTGGAAGGTATTGTCTAAGGAACTTTGGTGAGTTACTGCAGTGCATCTTGTAGACGGTACACACGGCTACCACTGTGCGTCGGTGGTGGATGGTTTGAATGTTTGTGGAAGAGGGAGCAATCAATATCCTCTCTTGGAGGAGATGATCATTGCCTGGCACTTGTGTGGCACAAATGTAACTTGCTGGTCCGGTGGTGGCGATGACGTAGGAAGCCGCACATTTGGGAGCTCCCGTTTTAAACGGACTTTTCGGCTCTTTTTAGAGCCCAAAACGGAAATTTTTCAACGTCTCCCGGTGGGAGAAGGTGTGCTGAACGACTTTCCCCGCAGTCCATGACTCGAACTCTGAGTGGAAAGGAGGAAAAAACGGCAGCAGCTCCCCAGAAAAAACAGGGGAAGGAATCCAAGATGGCGGCCGGCGGAGCTCCAGAGGAGTGGAGGCTGTGGGCCCAGGAGCAGCAAGCTGCTCTCCTGCGCTGCTTTACAGACTTCAAGGCTGAGGCACTGAGCTCTCTGCAGGAAACGAACAGATGGCTGTCAGAGATTCAGTCCACCCAGGGTGCTGCCATCAAGGAGTTGCAGACGCAGGCCACTGAACGAGAGGAGGAGGCCGGGATCCTCGTGAGTAAGGTGGAGGGACACGAGGCACTCCACAAGAAGTGGCAGGAACGCTTCGAAGAGCTTGATCACCGCATGAGGCGGAAAAACCTGCGGATCTTGGGCCTTGCGGAGGGGCTGGAGGGGTCGGACCTGACAGCCTATGTGGCTATAATGCTGAACTCGCTAGTGGGGGCCGGGTCTTTCCATCTGCCCTTGGAGCTGGAGGGAGCCCACAGAGTACTGGCCAGGAGGCCTAAGGAGAATGAACCCCCGCGTGCGGTGCTGGTGAGGTTCCACCGGTTCAGTGATCGGGAGTGTGTGCTGCGCTGGGCCAAGAAGGTGAAGAGCAGCAACTGGGAGAATGGGGTAGTACGGATCTACCAGGATTGGAGAGCAGAGGTGGCTAAGCGGCGGTCCGGGTTTAATCGGACGAAAGAGGTGCTTTACAGAAAAAAGATAAAGTTCGGAATGTTGCCGCCCGCGCGCCTGTGGGTAACTTATTCGGACCGGCATTATTATTTTGATTCCCCGGAGGAGGCGTAGGCCTTCGTGCGGACGGAGAAACTGGACTTGAACTAGGGGTTGGGGGTTGCGGTGTCGGTCGTAATGCTCTATTGCTGGTTTTTGCTGTTGCTGTGTTCTTCCTTTTTTTTGTTGTTTTTTTTGTACTTTTGCAATTTTGATATGGTTATTTATGGGGGTGTTGTTCTGCTATGTTTTTTTTTGCTGTGGGGCATTGTTTGAGTTGTGTATCTTGCGGGGAGGGTTGGAGAGGTTTGTTGTATTCTATGTCGGGTTGGGGGTATGGAGTGGGGCTGGTATTTGGGAGCTGCGTCAGAAGGGTGTGGTGGGGCAGTGCGAAAGCGCGGGCTTTCCTCTGGTTTCCCGCGCTGCGGGGCTGGGGGGCGGAGACGATGACGGGGTAGGCGGGGCCTGAACTGGTTCCTCCCCGCGCTGGAGCGGTGCCTGGAGGAGGGATAGATTGGGGGATGATCCCACTTCGGGAGGGGTCGGGTTATTGGCGGGAGTTTCCGGGCTCAGCAGAAGTTAGCTGACCCACGGAAGTACAATGGAGGACGGTTCGCGGCTGGGAGGGTTCCTAGCCTGGGGGGGGGGGGGGGGGGGGGGGGGGGGGAGGAGGGAGGGGGGGAAAGGGGAATACCGGGTTGCTGCTGGTAGGGTCAGGACGGAGCAGGTGGGGGCTGGGGGGACAGAGGTGAGGTGTTGTCGCTATGGGGACTGGGTCGGGCAGGGGGTGCTGGCCTGGGGCGGGCAGTCGACGGGCTATGGCTAGTCAACGGGGGAGGGGGGCGGGACGCCCTCTGATCCGGTTGGTCACCTGGAATGCGAGAGGATTGAATGGTCCGGTGAAGCGGTCGAGGGTACTTGCTCATCTGAAGGGGCTAAAGGCATTTGTGGCAATGCTTCAGGAGACCCACCTGAAGGTGGCGGACCAGGTCCGTCTGAGGAAGGGGTGGGTGGGGCAGGTTTTCCACTCTGGGTTGGATGTGAAGAACCGGGGAGTGGCGATTCTGGTGGGGAAAAATGTGTTGTTTGAGGCATCGGAGGTGGTGGTGGATAAGTGGGGTAGGTATGTTATGGTTAGGGGCAGGCTACAAGGAGAGAAGGTGGTACTGGCTAGTGTGTATGCCCCAAATTGGGATGATGCGGGCTTTATGAGGCGTATGCTGGGATGGGTCCCGGATCTGGAGGTGGGAGGTCTGATTATGGGGGACGGGGGGGACGGGGGGGACGGGGGGACTTCAATACGGTGTTGGATCCTTCACTGGATCGGTCCAGCTCTAGGACGGGTAGGAGGCCGGCGGCAGCCAAGGTACTGAGAGGGTTTATGGACCAGATGGGAGGGGTGGATCCATGGAGATTTGTGAGGCCGAGGGCACGTGAGTACTCTTTCTTCTCCCACGTACATAGGGTCTACTCTCGGATAGACTTCTTCGTGGTGAGTAGGGGACTGATTCCGAGAGTGGAGGAGGCCGAGTATTCGGCCATTGCAATCTCCGACCACGCTCCGCATTGGATAGAGTTGGAGATGGGGGAGGTGCGGGACCAGCGCCCGTTGTGGCGGCTGGATGTGGGGTTGTTGGCGGAGGAGGAGGTGTGCAGGAGGGTCCGGGCAAGTATTGAGGGGTACCTCGAGGTGAATGATATGGGGAGGTTCAGGTGGGGGTGGTCTGGGAAGCCCTGAAGGCAGTAATTCGTGGGGAGCTGATATCCATCCGGGCACACAGGGAGAGGAGCGAGAGGAGTGAGAGGGATAGACTAGTGGGAAAGATGCTGGAGGTAGACAGGAGGTACGCAGAGGCACCAGAGGAGGAACTGTTGGGGAGAGGTGCAGCCTGCAGGCTAAATTTGATTTGCTGACCACTAGAAAGGCGGAGGCACAGTGAAGGAAGGCACAAGGGGCAGTGTACGAACATGGTGAAATGGCGAGGAGGATGCTGGCTCATCAGCTCCGCAAGTGGGATGCGGCAAAGGAAATTGCTGGAGTGAGAGACAAGAGTGGGAATGTGGTGCGGAAGGGGGTAGAGGTGAATGAGGTCTTCAAGGACTTTTACGGGGAACTGTACCGGTCGGAGCCAACGGGGGAGAGGAGGGGAATGAAGAGGTTCCTCGACGGGCTTTCTTTCCCGAAGGTGCAGGAGGAGAAGGTGGAGGGGTTGGGTGCGCCGATTGAGCTGGAGGTGCTAGTTAAGGGGATCGGGCAGATGCAGTCAGGGAAGGCGCCGGGGCCGGATGGGTTCCCGGTGGAATTTTATAAAAAGTTTGTGGACCTTGTGGGCCCTTGCTGGTGCGGACACTCAATGAAGCGTGGGAGGGGGGGACTTTGCCCCTGACGATGTCGCGGGCGCTGATCTCGTTAATTTTAAAGAAGGACAAGGACCCCCAGCAGTGTGGTTCATACAGGCCCATATCGCTCCTCAACGTGGACGCTAAGGTGCTGGCAAAAATCCTGGCCACCAGGATAGAGGACTGTGTGCCAGGGGTTGTGCACGAGGACCAGGCAGGTTTTGTGAAGGGAAGGCAGCTGAACACGAATGTGCGGAGATTGTTGAATGTCATCATGATGCCGGCGATTGAGGGGGGGGGCAGAGATAGTGGTGGCGCTGGATGCGGAGAAGGCCTTCGATAGAGTGGAGTGGGGGTACCTATGGGAGGTGTTGGGGAGGTTTGGATTTGGTGAAGGGTTCATTAGATGGGTAAGGCTGCTATATGAGGCCCCGATGGCGTGCGTGGCCACGAATGGGAGGAGGTCGGAGTACTTCCGGCTTTACCGAGGGACCAGGCAGGGTTGCCCCCTGTCCCCCTTGTTGTTTGCACTGGCAATCGAGCCGCTGGCGATGGCGTTGAGGGATTCAGAGAGGTGGAGAGGCTTGGTGCGAGGTGGGGAGGAACATAGGGTGTCGTTGTATGCCGATGACCTGTTACTGTATGTGGTGGACCCGGTGGGAGGGATGCCGGGGGTGATGGAGTTGCTAGCTGAGTTTGGGACCTTTTCAGGTTATAAATTAAATTTAGGCAAAAGTGAGGTGTTTGTGGTGCACCCTGGAGACCAGGAGGAAGGAATTGGTAGGCTCCCGCTTAGGCGGGCAGGGGGGAGCTTTAGGTACCTGGGGGTGCAGGTGGCCAGGGACTAGGGGACCCTTCACAAACATAATTTCACCAGACTTGTAGATCAGATGGAGGAGGAATTCAAGAGGTGGGACATGCTGCCACCATCGTTGGCGGGGAGGGTACAGTCCGTCAAAATAACGGTGCTTCCGAGGTTCTTGTTCCTCTTTTAGTGCCTGCCCATCTGGAGGAGTCATCAGTGGAGGAGCTGAAGGATAAATGGGAGGAGGAACTCCGGGAGCAGATAGAGGACGGGACTTGGGCGGATGCCTTGGAGAGAGTCAACTCTTCCTCCTCATGTGCGAGGCTTAGTCTCATCCAATTTAAGGTGCTGCACCGGGCCCACATGTCCGGGACTAGGATGAGTAGGTTCTTTGGGGGTGAGGACAGGTGCACCAGATGTTCGGGGAGTCCAGCGAACCACGCCCATATGTTCTGGGCATGCCCAGCACTGGAAGAATTCTGGAAGGGGGTGGCGGGGACGGTGTCGAGGGTGGTTGGATCCAGGGTCAAACCAGGGTGGGGACTCGCGATTTTTGGAGTTGCGGTAGAGCCGGGAGTGCAGGAGGCGAAAGAGGCCGGTGTCCTGGCCTTTGCGTCCCTAGTAGCCTGTCGAAGGATTCTGCTACAGTGGAAGGATGCGAGGCCCCCAAGCGTGGAGACCTGGATCAGTGACATGGCGGGATTTATAAAATTGGAAAGGGTCAAATTTGCCCTGAGAGGATCAATACAAGGGTTCTATAAACAATGGCAGCCTTTTCTGGACTTCCTGGCTCAAAGATAGGTGACTTGGTCAATAGCAGCAGCAACCCGGGGGGGGGAGGGGGGGGGGGGGGGGCAAGGGGGGGGGTGTTCCTTATTGTAGTTTCTATGCTGTAACTTTATATTGTGTTAATTTGCGTTGTTGTTAAAATGTTGTGTTGTTCACGAAGGGGGGGGGCGAATGTTTATGATTGTTAATATTATTGTTACTTTTGGTATTTTACTATGGTGCGTTATTGTTATATAAATCCAAAATCTTTTCAATGAAAATTATTTAAAAAAAAAAACAAATGTAACTTGCTGGCAGTGTCCTCTTTAAACATTCTTCAATTTTGCAAAGATAGTAACTGAATTAATTGGGAATTCACACAGTAGTAACAGCCGATTGACACCATTATTGACTTAATAATAATCTTTATTGTCACAGTAGGCTTACATTAACACTGCAATGAAGTTACTGTGAAAAGCCCCTAGTCGCCACATTCCGACGCCTGTTCGGGTACACGGATGGAGAATTCAGAATGTCCAATTTACCTAACAGCACGTCTTTTGGGACTTGTGGGAGGAAACCAGAGCACCCGGAGGAAACCCACGCAGACACGGGCGAACATGCAGACTTCGCACAGACAGTGACCCAAGCTGGGAATTGAACCCGGGACCCTGGAGCTGTGAAGCAGCAGTGCTAACATCTGTGCTACTGTGTTGCTGTAAATATTCCAGCAAATCCTGGAGAAACCAAACTTTGACATGGGTTTCATTGTGTCACAATTTGCACAGTTCCTTTGGTAAGCTTGCCTGAGCTGATAAGCATTTGTTCTTGTTGATAGATGCAGTCAATGGTGATTGGAGATATGCTTTATTTACTCTATTATTCCACACGACCACACACCAGGGACCGATGTGGGTGATGTGATCTATGGTCTTCACTCCACTCAGAATAGGGCCAAGGTGCAACCTGACTTGACAGGGCAAGCAGATTCTCTTCCTAAAAGTTAATGACCTCTTTTTCATTTCTCCTGTAACATTTCTGTGTAGATGAATGAAGCAAGGTATGAGAATGCTGAGGCTATTGGTGATACAGGACTAAGGAGAGAGTAGAGATGACATGAGTAGGAGTATTACCTTAGCAACTTTGGTCAGGTCATTGAATTTCTTGTGAAATTACGAAAGGTCCTGGATGTAACACACCTTGCACCACCTCACTCTATTGCCCCTGACCAATGGTGCTGGGAAATTAGTCTCGGAACTCCTATGCCATCAGCAGAAGATAATAATTCTCTTCCACAAAGACCTCCATCACGGCAAAGGAAAATCAGTGGGCCTTTCCTGTATCATTTCCACTTGGAATTTCAGCTCAGAGCTATAATATCAACAACAACAGCCAAATTGCTTGTCTTTCAGAGATGTGGTGCTGGATTCTCCGCATTCCGACAGCTAAATCGCGTCCAGTGCTGGGGCAGGGAATCCATTTTCCCGCATGGATTTGGGACCGGCGGCGGTTCCTCGATTCTCCGGCCCCCGGATAGCAGCATACTCGGACGCTGCGCCAGACCATTGCCAGAGGTCGCCCTGCTATCCTTCACCCCCGAACTCCCGACAGCGTATTTCTAATATGATCCAGCCGGCCAGGATACTCACTTGGTGACTGTGGACTCAGTCCGCAGCCGCCATGGTCGGGGGCGGTCCAATCAGAGGGCCTCATACGGGACCGGGCTATTTGTGGGCGGGCACGCTGCCAATCGGGGGCATATTTATGAGGTCCAGCTCTGCGGTCTGAGTCTGCCATGGAGCATGGTGCAGCCACTGGGGACTGCCGGCTTGCGCATGTGCAGCCTCTGACCCAGAAGTGCGGGGGCCATATCTGCAGCTAAAGCTGCGAGCTTCATGACGGGTCCCTGCTAGCCCCTACAGGGCTGTGAACACATGGCCTTTTGAGGCCAGTTTTTCTGGCGTAAAAAGCCACCGTTTTTAACGACGGCATGGGGACAGTCTCAAAAACGGAGAATCCAGCCCGTGGACTGCCCTGGGGTGATGGCACTGACGTATATGTGCCAACCCACCATTTGACAAGGTAACAGTGAGGAGGACGAATCAGACTGGCACCTCCCTGGTCTTAGGCACACGTTGCAATGCCCCACTGTGCCTTTCAATGACATTATCGGGCATGTGTTCAGATGGCACTACCATCACTGTTCATGATAGAAATTAGTTTAATGTCTCCCTATTGGCTAGAGATATAAAACTTAAAGCAAATCTTGCGTTTAATTGTCAAGATAAATAATGGACCACCATAATGTACCCAGTGTATATTTTAGTTAATTAATTCCATTTTAAATGAGGCTGGAGCTGAAATATTCCTGAAATTGGTCATTTCACTATCCCTTCTCCAACCTAAAACTAACATTAGTGATTGAGAAATTGATGGGCTCTGATAGGCCAAAGATTATTCAGAAATATTGTTGTTCGATACCATCAAGATATTAGGTTTTATTTTTGGCAGTTTGAATACTCAGTGACAATCTTGGTTTACATATTTGAAGTTATCTCAAAATCTATTGTAATCTGATCATAAACATGATTTCACCCGGGTGCAGATATTACCCCAAGAAACCCAACCATAAATAATAAGCTGGCATTAGGAGTTCAAACAATGCGTTTATCTTTTCAAATTTCTAATTAATGAGAGACTAAACTCTCCAAGCCAGTTAATGTGAGTGTTATCATTATCTCAGATACAGAACATGTTCTTCATTTCCAGTCTGAAATACATTTCCGATTTTCCATTTGTTAAGACCTGCACAAGAACGCCAGGGCAGACCAATTAGCCCGTGAGCCTCGCGCAATAGGAGCCTCGCTGCTGAGGGACCGCGGCCAATGAGCGGAGTTAATGGACACTAACATAAAAGCCAGCCCAGGTAAGGCGTGTTTGTGTAGCCCCAGCTGGGACATGGAGAGTACTGTGTGTATAGTTTACTTTGCAATGAAATAGGTTTCTTTACGCCTCTCATTGTGGACTCCTGTGGGAGGAAACCGGAGCACCCGGAGGAAACCCACGCAGACACAGGGAGAACGTGCAAACTCCGCACAGACAGTCACCTGAGGTCGGAATTGAAGCCGGCTCCATGGCGCTGTGAAGCAGCAGTGCTAACCACTGGGCCACCGTGCCATTATGTTTAGAATGTACTGAACATTCAAGTTTACACTTTTGCAAGTATAATGGTTTGGACTATGGAATCAAAAGTAGAATTTTTAAATTTATGAACGACACTAAGTTGGTGGGAGTGGGTCAATGCTGAGGACTGCCATAAATTACAGAAATACATGAATACACCAGCAGAATGGGTAAGCAGTCAGAAAATGAAGTTCAGCATAGATTAATGTGAGATAGTTCATTTTGATAGGAAGATTATTGGAAGGAGCAAGACTAGATTGTCTGGAGGAACAAAGGGACGTCAGAGTACAGCATGGACGGGTTGGGCTGAATGGCCTGTTTCTGTGTTGCAAATTGAATGTAACTAACACATTTAAAGTGCCAAGTGTGTGAAGTGACTCATTGCTGATGACACCAATCGAATCCTAATACACTGAGCACAGAAGATTTTCTTACTTAATTCTATTGCAAGCTAATCTCCTTAACCGTCCTGAATAAACATGTTATTTCCATTTTGTCATAGAGCAAGTATTTCAATTCATATGTTGAATTCACTCCAGGCCCAGGGTAGTATATTTCAAATCATTTCATCAGTTGTTGAATTGCAGTTTTCTCAAAGATGTACTGCTGGGTTTAATAAGCTCCAATGTCAATAACTAGTTGCAAAATTTGTGGCATCTGCATATAAACACACATCTCCTTGGGCAATTTAAAATGAGTTTGTTATAGATACAAATAGTGGAGGCACCTATAAGATTGACTGCAGATTGTCCCCTTAATCTCTCAGGGACGTACTTTTCTGAATAATGTTGTTAAATTGGCAGGTTGTTTGTGGTGGGATTGCTGTAACTTCCGTTCAACTAAACTGTTCCTTAACTCTACAGAATGAAATTTTAAAAGGTGGTCCTTTATCATGTTTTAATTTTTTTAATGTAAGGCAGTCCTTGCAGAAGAGACTAAGCAATGACCATATATATATATTTTTGCAAAGGTTCGATGATTTTCAATTACAAAAAGACAGCTTTACTGCATCAGCAGGAAAAAAATCAGTGTAATTTGTAAAGAAACCAAAAGCAATTTAATCTCACCGTACACATTCCTTGGAGAAAGTGTTCATTTATTCCACATCGGCTTCTCGTTTACAATTCAGCAGTTTCATTGTATGAATCAATAAAAAAGAAGTATTTTTGATGGACGGGCATTCTGGGGAGTTCTAAAGGAACAGAGTGTCCTCTTCATTTAACATTCTTGAATAATCAGATCATTTAACAGCCCCGGAGATTCCCCCAAACCTCTTCCCCTTCAGATATCTATCTGCCATTATTTCCCTTATTCCTTATTCCGTTACTTTAAACGCTAACATACATTCCTGCTTCCATCTGTATTTCTGTTCATTCTGTTAGTCATGTCTTTTCAATATTTTGTTTAAAAATAGTCGCAAACCTCTCTCCCCTTGATCTTTTGATGATTTTATAATTTTAGTTACTGACATTGAATTTTGGGAACTTTGTTCAGATCCCTCAATCTTTTTACGTTCTAATGAAAATTGCATAAATTTGAATATATAAAATGAATCTGAGATTTAAATATTTCTTCCATGATGTTTTTCTGAAAAAGTGTAACTCTGGAAATTGGTGGAAATGTTTGAATATTTAATTTCATGGTAAGTGTCTCAATTGTAGATTTACATCTAAATTATATTTTTGTATGGTCCTGATTCTGCAGCTGGGGCAAAGACGGTTTCAAACAACGATGACCCTGAACACCGTGAGGATCCAGGTCAAAGTCTGTCTGCAAAGGAAACGGTTTGGGCGAGTGTTGAATCGGCGGTGGGCAGAACGCCGTGATAGAAGGAGAAATGACAGAACTAGGTTTATTTTGATACAATTCCAATACTCCCCTCAGGGTCTCCCTCCCCAACCTGCACCAAGGCTGGGGTTTTTATACAATCTTGGATCTCCTTGTAAAGGGGAAACCCCGCCCCTTAAAGGGGAAGGCCTCCCTGTCTTAAAGGGGAGGTTCATATTCCGGGGCGGTCATGGGAAATTGTATTGTCCTGACCCCGGGTCTTCCACTGAGGTTATAACACTCCCCCCCCCCCCCCCCCACGCATAGGTCTTGGGCAACATCCTCAATGGGTAAGTGCGCCAGGCCCTTGGACCGTTTAGGCTGTGGATGCCGTGCAGACTGATGAGACCATCAATTCACGCGACACGTGGTTAGAAGTGAACAGTGGTTTTAATCGTCTCACAACAGAGCCTGCCTGTGACGAGATGAACTCCAGATGAACTGCAGGCAGGCTCTCAGCATCAACCTTTATACTTCCGGTTAGGGGGAGGAGCCGTGGGTGGAGCCCAGTACAAACTCCCGTACACTCCCCCTAGAGGCAGAGCAGCACAACAGAGACATAGTAATACAGTGTGAATTACAAATCAAGTCCGGCGGGGGTGGTGGCTTACAGGTTGAGTCTGTCCGGTGGCCATGTTGTCCGCTGTGATCGGCGGAGCACCAGGGTTGCAGCCCCTTCTGGTGGCTGGATGAGCACCGTCGGTTGGGGTACGATGGCGGACTCCGGGGGCGATTCCGCCCGAGCTTTGTACCCGTCTGGTTCGACTGGGGACTGGGGGCGCTGGGAGCTAGCTGGCGCGGGCGCGCAAAAAAAATGTAGCGAACTGGTAGGTGCGGGGGCGTGGGGAGCGAGTTGTGTGTGTGAGGGGTACTGAGGGGTATCTCGGCGGTGGTAGTGGGGGGGTTGGATCCTGCAGGTGCTAGGTCCCGGTGGGATACAGTGTCCTGACGGCCGTCGGGGAACTCTACAAAGGCGTACTGGGGGTTTGAATGCAGTCGGAGCACTTTCTCTGCGAGTGGGTCAGTTTTGTGCGCCCTGACGTGCTTCTGGAGGAGTACTGGGCCCGGTGTCTTCAACCATGTCGGGAGCGAAACCCCCGTGGTAGCGCCCCTGGAAAAAATAAAGAGCCTTTCGTGAGGGGTCTGGTTGGTAGCAGTACATAAGAGGGACCTAATAGCGTGGGGCGCGTCGGGGAGGACTTCTTGCCAATGGGAGATCGGGAGATTCCTGGACCAGAGGGTCAGTAGGACGGTCTTCCAGACCGTCACGTTCTCCCTCTCCACCTGCCCGTTCCCCCTAGGGTTGTAGCTGGTAGTCCTGCTCGAGGCGATGCCCTTGTCGAGCAGGTACTGACGCAGCTCGTCGCTGATAAAGGACGAACCCCGGTCGCTGTGTACATAGCTGGGGAAACCAAACAGTGTGAAGATACTATGCAGGGCCCTAATGACTGTGTGGGAGGTCATGTCGAGGCACAGGATAGCAAAGGGAAAACGGGAGAACTCGTCTATGACGTTCAGGAAGTACACATTCCTGTTAGTTGAGGGGAGTGGCCCTTTGAAATCGATAGCGAGGCGTTCAAAGGGCCTAGAAGCCTTGACCGGTGGGCCCTGTCTGGTCTATAGAAGTGCGGTTTGCACTCCGCACAGATCGGGCAGTCTCTGGTGACCGCTTTTACCTCCTCGTTGGAGAAAGGCAGGTTTCGGGCTCTGGTGTAGTGGGCGAGCTGGGTGACCCCCGGGTGGCAGAGGTCATTGTGGATGGCTTTTAAGTGGTCGTTCTGCGCGCTGGCACATGTCCCGCGGGACAGGGCATCTGGGGGCTCGTTGAGCTTCCCCGGTCGATACATAATATCATAGCTATAGGTGGAGAGTTCGATCCTCCACCTCTGAATGTTGTCATTTTTTATTTTGCCCCTTTGCGAGTTGTCAAACATGAAGGCAACCGATCTTTGGTCGGTGATGAGGGTGAACCTCCTACCTGCGAGGTAGTGCCTCCAGTGACGGACAGCCTCCACAATGGCTTGTGCTTCTTTCTCGACTGAGGAGTGTCGGAGTTCTGAAGTGGAGAGAAAAATGCGACTGGTCTCCCTGCCTGTTTTAAAGTGGCTGCAAGAGCTACCTCTGAGGCGTCGCTCTCAACCTGAAATGGAGTGGATTCATCCACCGCCCGCATGGCCGCTTTGGCGATGTCCTCCTTGATGCAGTCGAAGGCCTGGCGCACTTCAGCTGACAGGGGAAATCGTGTGGCCCTAAAGAGTGGGCGGGCTTTGTCCGCATATTGAGGGACCCACTGGGCGTAGTAGGAAAAGAAACCCAAGCACCGTTTGAGGGCCTTGGGACAATGGGGGAGGGGAGTTCTAAGAGGGGGCGCATACGGTCCGGGTCGTGACCCAGGACTCCGCTTTCCACGACATAGCCGAGGATGACTAGTCTGGATGTGCGGAAAGCGCATTTCTCTTTGTTGTATGTGAGGTTAAGCTTCTGGGCCATCTGGAGAAATCGGTTGAGGTTGGCATCGTGGTCCTGCTGGTCATAGCCGCAGATGGTGACGTTATCCAAGTACAGAAACGTGGCCCGCAGCCCGTACTGGTCCACCATTCGGTCCATTGCTCGTTGGAACACCGAGACCCCATTAGTGACGCCAAAGGGGACCCGGAGGAAATGGAAGAGGCGGCCATCGGCCTCGAATGCCGTGTAGTGGCGGTCCTCCGGGCGGATTGGGAGCTGGTGGTATGTAGAATTCTGATCCACCGTGGAAAAGAGCCAGTACTGGGCGATCTGATTTACCATGTCTGCAATCCTGGGGAGGGGATACGCGCCGAGGAGCGTAAACCGATTAATAGTCTGACTATAGTCTACGACCATGCGGTATTTTTCCCCGGTCTTGACGACCACCATCTGAGCTGTCCAGGGACTGTTACTGGCCTCTATGATCCCCTCACATAAAAGCCTCCGGACCTCGGATTGAATGAACACCCTGTCCTATAGGCTGTACCGCCTGCTGCGAGTGGCTATGGGTTTACAGTCCGGGGTGAGGTTGGCGAAGAGAGGAGGGGGGTGAGATTCGCAGCGTGGCTAGGCTGCAGATAGAGAGTGGGGGTAGGGGTCCGCCGAAGCTGAGGGTGAGACTCTTGAGATTGCATTGAAAGTCGAGCCTCAATAAGAGTGGGGCGCAGAGTTCAGGAAGGACGTATAGTTGGAATTTAGAATAGCTAGCGCCTTGGATTGTTAGAGTTGCGACGGTGCGTCCTTGGATATGGACAGAATGGGAGCCCGAAGCGAGGGAGATAGTTTGCCGTGCAGGGAAAACGGGGAGCGAGCAGCGTCTTACCAGATCTGGGTGTACGAAGCTCTCAGTGCTCCCGGAGTCGAAAAGGCACGCCGTGCTGTACACGTTGATTTGGACCGTTGTCATAGAGTTGTTGAGATGCTTTGGGCGTGATTGGTCCAGTGTGACTGCGTTGAGTTGCAGGTAGTCGGCGGCTCAGTCGGCTGCGCTGGGATGGCCCCGCGATGAGTGTCCGCTGAGGTCGCAGTCTTCAATTGAGATTTCTGAGTGTGGAGAGGATGGGGCGCAAGATGGCCGCCCCCGTGGATCGCATGTGGCGGGCGGCGAGGAAGATGGCGTCTAAGATGGCGGCCCCCATGAGTCGCCCGTGGTGGACCACGTGGTGGGGGTCCGCCAAGATGGCCGCCCCCATGGATCGCACGTGGCAGGTGGGGGCGGAGTTGGGGCATAGGCCGTTGCGTTCCGGGGCCTGCGGGCCTGCGAGTGCAAGGGCGATTACTTTATGCCGCTGGAAGTTTAGGGGCTGGGGCCTTCCTTGCCAGGCACACTCTGGCGTAGTTGCCTTTTCGCCCACAGCTGCTGCAGGCCGCGTTGCGGGCCGGGCAGTGCTGCCGCGGGTGCTGGGGCTGGCCACAAAAGTGGCAGGCTGGGGCAGCATGGTGGCTGGGTGGCCGCACGGCGCAGGCCTGGGGAGTCGCTAGTCAGGGGCCCATGACGGGGTCGCGCAGTCGGCAGGAAACGAGGTGAGGCTACGAAACGAGACCTCCATATTTGTAGCGAGTTCAACAGTATCTTCTAAATTTAGAGCCCCCTTCTCCAGCAGTCGCTGGTGCATGTAATTGGATCTAAGGCCTGCAACAAAGGCATCGGGAACAGCAAGCTCTCTATGCTCTGTAGCAGTTACAGCCTGATGATAATTACAGTCCCGGGATAAGGCTTTTAAGTCTCTGAGGAATTCCTCTAGCGATTCTGTGGGGCGCTGGCGGCGAGTAGACCTCATTGACGGGCCTCATGTACATTCTATCGAGTAGGGCCAGGGCCTCTGTATATGAGCCGGTACAGTTTAGCTGAGTAGATATACGATGGCTCACCCTCGCGTGCAGTAGGCTGAGTTTCTGCTCCTCCATCGTTTCTGTGGTGCTTGCTTCAGCCAGGTAGGCCTTAAAACATCGGAGCCAATGTGAAAAGATTTATTTCGCCTCTGCACCCTGCGGGTCGAGTTCCAGTCGGTTAGGCTTGAGGGCTGATTCCATAGTCATTCATTACTGTTTCTTAAGACGATTAAATTGATGAGACCATCAATTCACGCAACACGTGGTTAGAAGTGAACAGTGGTTTTAATCGTCTTACAACAGAGCCTGCCTGTGACAAGATGAACTCCAGATGAACTGGCAGGCAGACTCTCAGCATCAACCTTTATACATCCGGTTAGGGGGGAGGAGCCGTGGGCGGAGCCAAGGGTGGAGCCCAGTACAAACTCCCATACACTCCCAGTGCATCTCCCCCTAGTGGCAGAGCAGCACAACTGCTCATGTGCCGGGCTTACAGAGACATAGTACAACATGTGTAATACAGTGTGAATTACGCTACTGTGATTCACCACACAGACACAGTCCTTGTGGGGTCAGAAGACGTGTCTCAGACCGGGGAGTGGCGTTTGCAGGATGAGTGTCTGGGCAGCGGCGGTAATGGCGGCGTGGGCACAGGAGCCAGCGTGGGCACAGGAGCCGGCGTGGGCACAGGAGCTGGCATGGGCACAGGAGCCGGCGTGGGCACAGGAGCTGGCCTGGGCACAGGAGCTGGCGTGGGCACAGGAGCTGGCGTGGGCACAGGAGCTGGCGTGGGCACAGGAGCCGGCGTGGGCACAGGAGCCGGCCTGGGCACCTCCAGTGGTAGCGAGATGTCCATCTCCATTTCCGAGTTGGATATAGGCGGTCCTTTGTCTGGCATCTTGCCATCCTCAAAAATCACGGCTGAATCGTCGGGAACCGGTGGAGCCGGGGGCGGGGGGGGGGGGGGGGGGGGTCGGTACTGACGGGGGCGGGGGGGGGGGGGGGGGGTCGGTACTGACGGGGGGGGGGGGGGGGTCGGTACTGACGGGGGCGGTCGGTACTGACGGGGGCGGGGGGGGGGCGGGGGGGGTCGGTACTGACGGGGGCGGGGGGGGCGGGGGGGTCGGTTACGACGGGGGCGGGGGGGGGGGCGGGGGGGGTTCGGTAATGACGGGGGCGGGGGGGGGTCGGTACTGACGGGGGGGGGGGTCTGGTACTGACGGGGGGGGGGTCGGTACTGACGGGGGGGGTGGTCGGTTACTGACGGGGGAGGGGCGGGGGGGGTCGGTACTGACGGGGGCGGGGGGGGGTCGGTACTGACGGGGGGGGGGTCGGTACTGACGGGGGGGGTGGGGTCGGTACTGACGGGGGGGGGGGGTCGGTACTGACGGGGGCGGGGGGGGGGGGTCGGTACTGCCGGGGGGGGTCGGTACTGACGGGGGGGGGGGTCGGTACTGACGGGGGGGGGTCGGTATGACGGGGGGGGGGGGGGGGTCGGTACTGACGGGGGGGGGGGGGTCGGTTACTGACGGGGGCGGGGGGGGCGGGTCGGGTACTGACGGGGGGGGGGGGGGTCGGTACTGACGGGGGGGGGGGGTCTGGTACTGACGGGGCGGGGGGGGGGGTCGGTACTGACTGGGGGGGGGGGTCGGTACTGACGGGGGCGGGGGGGGGGTCGGTACTGACGGGGGGGGGGGGTCGGTACTGACGGGGCGGGGGGGGGGGTCGGTACTGACGGGGGGGGGGGTCGGTACTGACGGGGGCGGGGGGGGGGTCGGTACTGACGGGGGGGGGGGGGGTCGGTACTGACGGGGGGGGGGGTCGGTACTGACGGGGGGGGGGGGTCGGTACTGACGGGGGGGGGGGGGTCGGTACTGACGGGGGGGGGGGTCGGTACTGACGGGGGGGGGGGTCGGTACTGACGGGGGGGGGGGGTCGGTACTGACGGGGGGGGGGTCGGTACTGACGGGGGGGGGGGTCGGTACTGACGGGGGGGGGGGTCGGTACTGACGGGGGCGGGGGGGGGTCGGTACTGACGGGGGGGGTGGCAGCGGTCCTGTTGGTAAAGGCAGGAGTATACGGCAGCTTCGGAGAGGGTCTACGTGCCGATTAGACTCAGGGGCCTGTAGTGGACATGCTTTCACCAACATAATGCCCGGGATCCAAGCAGACATTCCGCTGAAGTTCTGGATGTGTCTCTTGGTGGGAACGCGCGCTGTGCCTTTGGTGATCTGTGACTGTGACTCGGTTCAGTCCTGAGTACAGCGACCGTTCTGCATCCCAGTCTGAACTCTGTCAGTCTCTGGAGTTCTGGGACCCCTTGTTCAGCCCTTTCTCTGTAGATAGCTATCGCCACCGCATGTTACAGGTCCAGGTGAGCCTCATCGCAGAGTCCACACACTAAACGGTCCCTGAGTGTCTCATTCTGTGTCACTCCGAATTTGCAGGTCTGGAAGTCACTCACTGACTCAGCTTGGGCTGAGCATTTGCGTGGAGCTGGAAATGGGGCATGCTGAGCGGTGGTTTCGGGTCGAAATGCCTCCCCACTGGGGTCACTAGGGCGGTGAATCACCAGAATCTGGGTGGTCCGGGTGAGCCAGGTTCTTAATCACACTGTAGGTGGGCCTTCCACAAGCCGTCAGTAATTTCAGAGTGTTTCCTGCATCGCCAGTAATCATATTCATTCGAAAAACATAGTCCACGCGTTTAACATATTGCCCAATCGTCTGAATCTGCATCAAAAGGTGCCAGCTTTCCTCTGAGTGGAATTTCAATGGTTAGTAGTGGGGTCTGCTGGAGCCTAGACAAGGTGAGCTTGGCGCATAGCAACCGGTGTTGATGACAGCTTCACTGAATCCTCGTCGCCAGTGTTGAATCTGCGGTTGGCAGAACACAGAGACGGAAGTAGAAATGACAGAACAAGGTATTTTTCACAATTTCAATATTCCTCCACTGCCCTCAGGGTCTGCTTCCCCCACCTGCAGCTGGGACAGGATTTTTATACAACTGCGGCTCTCCTTGTAAAGGGGAAACCCCACCCCCTTAAAGGGGAAACCCCACCCCCTTAAAGGGGAAGTTCATATTCCTAGGAGGTCACGGGAAATTGTTCTGATCCCGGGACCTCCATTGGGGATTTAACAGAAAGACATTGTTCCGTAAAGGGCAGTTGATTGTTGTGGACCTATGGGCAGTGCTTCATTTATCATGTGGCATGAAGCAACAGCACTATTTAAATTCTGGCCATTTGCATTCAGTCACTACCTTGTCTGGTAGGCGAGGATTGGATAATATGTAAAACCGTGAAGACAGGAATTCATCTGCTTCATTGCAAAGTCAAAAAGCTGGGGCTGGATTCTCCGCCCCGCTACATTTCAGGTTCACCCATCGGTCAGATACTCGGTTACGCCGGCCGGTCAATGGGGTTTCCCATTGTGGGGCAGCCCCACGCATCGGGAAAACCCTGGGCTGCTGGCAAAATGGAGCATCCAGCCGCCGGGGAATCCAGCCCCTGGTATTGTAGATTTCACCATAATATGAAAATGAAAATCGCTTATTGTCACAAGTAGGCTTCAAATGAAGTTACTGTGAAAAGCCCCTAGTCGCCACATTCCGCCGCCTGTTCGGGGAGGCTGGTGCGGGAATTGAACCGTGCTGCTGGCCTGCCTTGGTCTGCTTTCAAAGCCAGCGATTTAGCCCTGTGCTAAACAGCCCCTCACCAGTTTATCACCAGTTAATATTCAGTTAAAACACGTACGAAAAATTAGTGATTAAAATAATATTACCCAAAATCAATGGCTTAATATTACAAACTACTTTGGGAAAAGTGTTTTAATGCATATTTTAATTTCATAATCATTCACTCAAACTCCGTTTAATTTTGCTTTATTGGGATTATTTGCCACTAAAACTGGCCACTTTACCCAGTCAAAGAATAAAGAACAAAGAAAAGTACAGCACAGGAACTGGCCCTTCGGCCCTCCAATCCCGTGCTGACCATGCTGCCCGTCTCAACTACAATCTTCTGCACTTCCAGGGTCCGTATCCCTCTATTCCCATCCGATTCATGTATTTGTCAAGATGCCCCTTAAATGTCACTATCGTCCCTGCTTCCACCAACTCTTCCGGCAGCGAGTTCCAGGCACCCACTACCCTCTGTGTAAAAAACTTGCCTCGTACATCTCCTCTAAACCTTTCCCCTCGCACCTTAAACCTCTGACCCCTAGTAATTGACCCCTCGACCCTGTGAAAAGCCTCTGACTATCCACTCTGTCTATGCCCCACATACTTTTGCCCCTCAACCTCCGTTGTTCCAGTGAGAACAAACCGAGTTTATTCAACCTCTCCCCATAGCTAATGCCCTCCATACCAGGCAACATCCTGGTAAATCTCTTCTGCACCCTCTCTAAAGCCTCCACATCCTTCTGGTAGTGTGGCGACCAGAATTGAACACAATACTCCAAGTGAGACCTAACTAAGGTTCTATACAGCTGCAACATGACTTGCCAATTGTTATACTCAATGCCCCGGCCAATGATGGCAAGCATGCCGTATGCCTTCTTGACTACCTTCTCCATCTGTGTTGCCCCTTTCAGTGACCTGTGGACTTGTACACCTAGATCTCTCTGACTGTCAATATGCTTCAGGGTTCTACCATTCACTGTATATTCCCTACCTGTATTAGATCTTCCAAAATGCATTATCTCACTTTTGTCCGGATTAAACTCCATCTTCCATCTCTCTGCCCAAGTCTCCAACGATCTAAATCCTGCTGTATCCTCTCACAGTCCTCATCGCTATCCGCAATTCCACCAACCTTTGTGTCGTTCGTAAACTTACTATCAGACCAGTTACATTTTCCTCCAAATCTTTTCTATATACTACAAACAGCAAAGGTCCCAGCACTGATCCCTGCGGAACACCACTAGTCACAGCCCTCCAATCAGAAAAGCACCCTTCCATTGCTACTCTCTGCCTTCTATGACCTAGCCAGTTCTGTATCCATCTTGTCAGCTCACCCCGATCCTGTGAAACTTCACTTTTTGTACCAGTGTACCATGGTGGACCTTGTCAAAGGCCTTACTGAAGTCCATATAGACAACATCCACTGCCCTACCTGCATCAATCATCTTTGTGACCTCCTCGAAAAGCTCTATCAAGTTAGTGAGACATGACTTCCCTTTCACAAAACCGTGCTGTCTCTCGCTAATATGTCCACTTGCTTCCAAATCGGAGTAGATCCTGTCTCGAAGAATTCTCTCCAGTAAATTCCCTACCACTGACGTAAGGCTCACCGGCCTGTAGTTCCCTGGATTATCCTTGCTCCCCTTCTTAAACAAAGGAACAAAATTGGCTATTCTCCAGGCCTCCGGGACATCACCTGAAGACAGTGAGGATCCAAAGATTTCTGTCAAGGCCTCAGCAGTTTCCTCTCTTGCCTCCTTCAGTATTGTGGGGTAGATCCCATCAGGCCCTGGGGACTTATCTACCTTAATATTTTTCAAGACGCCCAACACCTCGTCTTTTTGGATCTCAATGTGACCCAGGCTATCTACACACCCTTCTCCAGACTCAACATCCACCAATTCCTTCTCTTTGGTGAATACTAATGCAAAGTATTCATTTAGTACCTCGCCCATTTCCTCTGGCTCCACACATAGATTCCCTCCCCTGTCCTTCAGTGGGCCAACCCTTTACCTGGCTACCTTCTTGCTTTTTATGTACGTGTATAAGCCTTGGGGTTTTCCTTAACCCTGTTTGTCAATGACTTTTTGTGACCCCTTTTAGCCCTCCTGACTCTTTGTTTAAGTTCCTTCCTACATTCCTTAAATTCCACACAGGCTTTGTCTGTTCCCAGCCTTCTAGCCTGACAAATGCCTCCTTTTTCTTTTTGACGAGGCCAACAATATCTCTCATTATCCAAGGTTCCTGAAATTTGACCTTCCTCACAGGAACATGCCGGTCCTGAATTCCTTTCAACTGACAGTTGAAAGCCTCCCACATATCAGATGTTGATTTACCCTCAAACATCCGCCCCTAATCTAGGTTCTTCAGTTCCTGCCTAATATTGTTATAATTAGCCTTCCCCCAATTTAGCACGTTCACCCTAGGATCACTCTTATCCTTGTCCACCAGCACTTTAAAACTTACTGAATTGTGGTCACTGTTTCCCGAAATGCTCCCCAACTGAAACTTTTACAACCTGGAAGGGCTCATTCCCCAATACCAGGTCCAGTACAGCCCCTTCCCTAGTTGGACTGTCTACATACTGTTTTAAGAAGCCCTCCTGGATGCTCCTTACAAACTCTGCCCCGTCTAAGCCCCCAGCACTAAGTGAGTCCCAGTCAATATTGGGGAAGTTGAAGTTTCCCATCACAACAACCCTGTTGCTTTTACTCGTTTCCAAAATCTGTCTACCTATCTGCTCCTCTATCTCCCGCTGGCTGTTGGGAGGCCTGTAGTAAACCCCCAATATTGTGACTGCACCCTTCTTATTCCTGATCTCTCCCCATATAGCCTCGCTGCCATCTGAGGTGTCCTCCCGCAGTACAGCTGTGATATTCTCTCTAACCAGTAGCACAACTCATCCACCCCTTTTACATCCCCCTCTATCCCGCCTGAAACATCTAAATCCTGGAACGTTTAGTTGTCAATCCTGTTCTTCTCTCAACCAGGTCTCTGTAATGGCAACAACATCATAGTTCCAAGTACTAATCCAAGCTCTAAGTTCATCTGCCTTACCCGTAATACTTCTTGCATTAAAACATATGCACTTCAGGCCACCAGACCCGCTGTGTTCAGCAATATCTCCCTGTCTGCTCTTCCTCAGAGCCATACTGTCCCTATTCACTAGTTCTCCCTCAATGCTTTCACCTTCTGACCTATTGCTCTGGTACCCACCCCCCTGCCATACTAGTTTAAACCCTCCCGTGTGACACTAGCAAACCTCACGGCCAGGATATTTATGCCTCTCCAGTTTAGATGCAACCCGTCCTTATACAGGTCACACCTGCCCCGGAAGAGCTCCCAGTGGTCCAGATAACGGAAACCCTCCCTCCTACACCAGTTGTTTAGCCACGTGTTTAACTGCTCTATCTTCCTATTTCTAGCCTCACTGGCACGTGGCACAGGGAGTAATCCTGAGATTACAACCCTCGATGTCCTGTCTTTTAACTTTCTGCCTAGCTCCCTGAACTCCTGCTGCAGGACCTCATACCCCTTCCTGTCTATGTCGTTAGTACCAATATGTACAATGACCTCTGCCTGTTTACCCTCCCCCTTCAGGATGCCCGCTACCCATTCGGAGACATCCTGGACCCTGGCATCAGGGAGGCAACATACCATCCTGGAGCCTCTTTCACATCCACAGAAGCACCTATCTGTGCCCCTGACTATAGAGTTCCCTATGAATATTGCTCTTTTGTGCTTTGACCCTCCCTGCTGACCATTAGAGCCAGCCGTGGTGCCACTGCTCTGGCTGCTGCTGTTTTTCCCCTGATAGACTATCCCCCCCGACAGTATCCAAAGGGGTATACCTGTTCGAGAGGGGGAAAACCACAGGGGATTCCTGCACTGATTGCCTGCCCATTCTGGTGGTGACCCATCTGTCTGCCTGCACCTTGGGTGTGACCACATCTCTATAACTCCTATCTATGACGCTTTCCGCCACCTGCAAGCTCCTAAGTGCATCCAATTGCTGCTCCAACTGAACCATGTGGTGTGTGAGGAGCTGCCATTGGTTGCACTTGCTGCAGATGCAGTCAACCGGGACGCTGGAAGCGTCACAGATTTGCCACATCTCACAGTTGGAGCACTGCACCCCTCTGAGTGACATTTAAGAACTAGTTAATTGATTTGAAATAAACATCTGAATTATTGTTAGATTGAGTTACAATTATGGCCCTGAAGCTAGATTACTGTAAAACTAAATGCTAAATGCCGATCGCTGCCCTCGGGTTTCGTTACTCCACTATCTAGTTAATCAATTAGATTTGTTTTGAAAACTTTTTTTTTTCAAATTTAATAGATTCCCAACCAGCCAACCAGGTCACAATTTTACTGTGATGTCACTTAGTCTTTCCTCCCCACACAATTTGAAAAGGTAATAAAATCACTTACCTTCCCAAGATGCTCTCTGGTTCTCTCCCTGCAGGTTAACAGTTACAAAGCCAGAAGAAAGAAAACAAAACGATAGGAAAAAAGGCACCTTCTCTCACTCTGCTGCGAATTACCTTACTGTACCAAATTACCAAGTTCCAATCCCCACCCTGACTGTCTCTCACTCAGGATGTCGTGACTTCACCCTGCGCAAGTCCTGTGTTTACAACTCAGTTTACAGACTCTGTATTCTTTTGCCACACCTTCCATTAATTTGACATATTTTGGAGAAAATTAGGGTGACAAATACTCAAAGGAATGTGATTTATTTGGGGATTTGGGGAAGTTATATGCTGCAGTGTCACCACGGAGGTTACGGTTGATGATCAACCAGCAGATCCTCATGTGAAACAATGTTCCGGCAGGATTCTCCGGTGCGCCGGCAGCACACCCACACCATGGAATTCCTGGCGGTGTGGAGTGGCCACAATGGGAAATCCCATTGGCAAGTGGCAGGATGGAGAATTCCGCTGCCGGTGAGGGCGCGCTGCCCAGGAAAACACAGCTGGCAGTCCAGAGAATCCAGGCCCACGTGTCTGGTGGACAGTAAGAGTGTGAGAAAGTCTTTTTCAGCCAGGGTTGATGCAGGATGGTCCAATCAAGCCAAGGCCCTAGTTTCAGGCGAGTTATCTGCTGCAGGAAAAGTGAGCTACAGAAAACAGAAGAAAGGGTGTAATTTGTCTGCCTCAAGTCTTCAAGATGTGGAGATGCTGGCGTTGGACTGGGGTGAGCACAGTAAGAAGTCTTACACCAGGTTAAAGTCCAACAGGTTTGTTTCAAACACGAGCTTTCGGAGCACTGCTCCTTCACCATTCACCTGAGGAAGGAGCAGTGCTCCAAAAGCTTGTGTTTGAAACGAACATGTTGGACTTTAACCTGGTGTAAGACTTCTTACTGTGCTCAAGTCTTCAAAGTCTGAGTAAGTTTGGGATTTGAGTTAAATACCTGAATGTGAATGACCTGTGTGGAGCTATAAGTGAATGGGTATCACTGCCAGGAAGCCGGCCTGATTGGGAGGGAGACTCAAGCAATCCAGGGAATCCTGCAATTCCGGGATGTGGCGAATCGCAGGAGGAGGATCCACAGGGTGACCAGAGGGTGGGGGGGGGGGTCCGATTGTGGAAGGGGAGGTTGGGCTGTCCAGACAGGTTTTCCAATCCAGCTGCTGCCTGACGCCCCTCACCTGAGGTTAGAAATCCAGTCCACAGGGATAAATGGTGAGCTGACACTTTCCTGACAGGACTCCAGCATTGTGAGTGGTGCATCTTGGGGCAGGCCACAGGACGTGGTCAGCAGCAGGCTGCCCGCCTCTGATGTGCATCCTGGGGTCACACCTAGACCCAGCCGCAGAGCACGGAGAGCTAAGATCAATGATCACTGAGAGGGCACGTTGGGAGGGTGACACCAGCGGTAGTTAGGGATGGTTGGGGTCACTATTTTACTGGTGCACCATTAAACAGGCGTTATACTCAAGATATGTGGAGCCTCTGCCTCATCTTTACGCACTGTGAGCCGGCCCGTTCCCCCCTCCCCCGTTCGCCCTCCGCCCTCCCCCAGCCCCAGACCCCAGGACCCCTGCCTGCCCCCATCCCTCAAGGCACAAGGGGGCCGTTCGATAGGGGGTACTTCCCATTACTGGGATGGAGATTGGTCTTAGTTGGTGATTATTGGTTTGTCGCCACAGCCGGATCCTCATCCTGCCAATGGGAACGGGCCGGTTAAATTGGAGAACGATCAGCGCCCAGCATGGTTCCCGATTTCAGTCTCTCCCGCGATCTAACCGTCTCGCCCGTGGCCCCGCGATCTAACCATCTCGCCCGTGGCCCCGCGATCTAACCGTCTCGCCCGTGCCCTGCGATCTAACCGTCTCGCCCGTGGCCCCGCGATCTAACCGTCTCGCCCGTGGCCCCGCGATCTAACCGTCTCGCCCGTGGCCCCGCGATCTAACCGTCTCGCCCGTGGCCTCGTGATCTAACCGTCTCGCCCGTGGCCCCGCGATATAACCGTCTCGCCCGTGGCCCCGCGATCTAACCGTCTCGCCCGTGGCCCCGCGATCTAACCGTCTCGCCCGTGGCCCCGCGATCTAACCGTCTCGCCCGTGGCCCCGCGATCTAACCGTCTCGCCCGTGGCCCCGCGATCTAACCGTCTCGCCCGTGGCCCCGCGATCTAACCGTCTCGCCCGTGGCCTCGTGATCTAACCGTCTCGCCCGTGGCCCCGCGATCTAACCGTCTCGCCCGTGGCCCTGCGATCTAACCGTCTCGCCCGTGGCCCTGCGATCTAACCGTCTCGCCCGTGGCCTCGTGATCTAACCGTCTCGCCCGTGGCCCCGCGATCTAACCGTCTCGCCCGTGGCCCTGCGATCTAACCGTCTCGCCCGTGGCCCCGCGATCTAACCGTCTCGCCCGTGGCCCCGCGATCTAACCGTCTCGCCCGTGGCCCCGCCATCTAACCGTCTCGCCCGTGGCCCCGCGATCTAACCGTCTCGCCCGTGGCCCCGCGATCTAACCGTCTCGCCCGTGGCCCCGCGATCTAACCGTCTCGCCCGTGGCCCTGCGATCTAACCGTCTCACCCGTGGCCCCGCGATCTAACCGTCTCGCCCGTGGCCCCGCGATCTAACCGTCTCGCCCGTGGCCCCGCGATCTAACCGTCTCGCCCGTGGCCCTGCGATCTAACCGTCTCGCCCGTGGCCACGCCCAGCGCAACGTGGCTGGAAATCACCCACAGTATTTCAGAATAGCTGGAGGGCTGGAGGGATGGATGACGGGATGGGGGGGTGGAGGGATGGAGGGGTGGAGGGAGAGATGGAGAGATGGATGGAGGAACAGAGGGATAGAGGGACAGATGGAGGGACGGAGGGATGGAGGGGTGGAGGGATGGACAGAGAGATGGAGAGATGGATGGAGGGACAGATGGAGGGACGGATGGAGGGATGGATGGAGGGGTGGAGGGATGGATGGAGGGATAGAGGGATAGAAGGATG
This sequence comes from Scyliorhinus canicula, assembly GCF_902713615.1. Lineage (NCBI taxonomy): Eukaryota > Metazoa > Chordata > Chondrichthyes > Carcharhiniformes > Scyliorhinidae > Scyliorhinus > Scyliorhinus canicula. Next base: position 392,368 of record NC_052160.1, read on the forward strand.
GAGGTATGGATGGAGGGATAGAGGGCGGATGGAAGGATGGAGGGGTGGGGATGGAGGATGGACAGGTGGAGGAATGCAGGGATGAAGGAACAGAGGGATAGAGGGTGGATGGATGGAGGTCGGATGGAAGGATGGAGGGGTGGGGGATGGAGGATGGACAGATGGAGGAATGGAGGGATGGAGGAGACCCACTCTCTGTTTTACTAATAAGACAACTCTGGATTGCAATAAATTGTTTGAAATGCTTCTCAGAAACTGAACACGAGGAAGTGAAACCTCACCTTTGTTTTTCTATTTCACAGTTCAGTCGTATCAAATTCCAAAAGGTTATTGGAAACGGGGACAATCATTTCCAACTATATTAAATATCCTTTTTCACGGAATCAGAGTCCTATCTTGTTTCAAATTGTTAGACCTATACAAACATAGGAAGGTATGAGTTAGGATCAGGAGGGGCCACTCTGCCCCTTGAGCCTGCTTTCCCATTCAATATGATCATGGCTGATCCAATTGTAATCTCAACCCCACATTCCTGCCCATCCCGATAACCTTTCACCCCCTTGTTCATCAAGAACCTATCTCGATCTGCCGTTAAAGATTCAGCTTCCATCACCTTTTGAGGAAGAATGTTCCAGAGACTCTCGACCCTTTGAGAGAAAACAAGTTTCCTCACCTCTGTTTGAAATGGCCGACACCTTATTTTTAAACAGTGACTCCCCCACTTCTAGAGTCTGCCACAGGAGGAAACATTCTCTCCACATCCACCCTGGCGTGACCCCTCAGAATCTTAAAGGTTTCAATCAAGTCGCCTCTCCCTCTTCTAAACTCCAGTCGATATAAACCTAACAGGTGATTAAGAAGGCAAATGGAATTTTGTCCTTCATTGCTAGAGGGATGGAGTTTAAGACTAGGGAGGTTATGCTGCAATTGTATAAGGTGTTAGTGCGGCCACACCTGGAGTATTGTGTTCAGTTTTGGTCTCCTTACTTGAGAAAGGACGTACTGGCGCTGGAGGGTGTGCAGAGGAGATTCACTAGGTTAATCCCAGAGCTGAAGGGGTTGGATTATGAGGAGAGGTTGAGTAGACTGGGACTGTACTCGTTGGAATTTAGAAGGATGAGGGGGGATCTTATAGAAACATTTAAAATTATGAAGGGAATAGATAGGATAGATGCGGGCAGGTTGTTTCCACTGGCGGGTGAAAGCAGAACTAGGGGGCATAGCCTCAAAATAAGGGGAAGTAGATTTAGGACTGAGTTTAGGAGGAACTTCTTCACCCAAAGGGTTGTGAATCTATGGAATTCCTTGCCCAGTTAAGCAGTTGAGGCTCCTTCATTAAATGTTTTTAAGATAAAGATAGATAGTTTTTTGAAGAATAAAGGGATTAAGGGTTATGGTGTTCGGGCCGGAAAGTGGAGCTGAGTCCACAAAAGATCAGCCATGATCTCATTGAATGGTGGAGCAGGCTCGAGGGGCCAGATGGCCTACTCCTGCTCCTAGTTCTTATGTTCTTATGTTCTCTCCGCCCATTCCTCAGTATAAACCAGCACCTGGCGAGTAACTGGGCGGCACAGTGGCACAGTGGTTAGCACTGCTGCCTCACAACGCCATGGACTCGAGCGGCGCGATGGCACAGTGGTTAGCACTGCTGCCTCACAGCGCCATGGACCCGGGCAGCACCGTGGCACTGTGGTTAGCAGTCCATTTGCAGATCTTTGCCCTCTCACCTAACCTATTTATGTCCCTCTGTGGCCTCCATTATGTCCTCTTCACAACTTACTTTCCTGTCTATCTTTGTGTCATTGCACACCTACATCGGTCCCTTCATCAAGTTGTTTATATAAATTGTAAACAGTTGAGATCTCAGCACTGCTCCCTGTGGCACAGTCTGTAGACACTGGGTCGTTAAGTATGTTGAAGGTTGAGATACAGATTTGTAATCAGTGAGGGAATCAAGGGTTATGGGGATAAGGTGGGAAAGTGGATCTGAATATTAGCAATCAGATCAGTCATGATCCCATTGAATGGTGGAGCAGACTCGATGGGCTGAATGGCCTACTTCTGTTCCTATGACTTACAGTGTTATGGACAGGTTCCCAGCTCTGTGTCATGTTATAGCCGAGACGTTGACTTGAGACTTTCTCACAGCTTCCACAATGCACCAAATATTTATTTACGCTTCCTGTAATTGCCACATAGATGTTTTTAACCGAGTTCAGATCATGGGCAAAATTCTCCGACCCTGCGGAGGGTCGGAGAATCGCCCGGGACCGGCGAAAATCCCGCCCCCGCCGTGGCCGGAATTCTCCACCACCCAGAAATTGGCAGGGGCGGGAATCACGCCGCGGCGATCAGCGAGCCCTCTGCGGCGATTCTCCGGCCCACGATGGGCCGAAGTCCCGCCGCTGGGAGTCCTGCCGGGTAGGGGAGAATCCCGCCCCAGGTCTGCAATCTTATCCTCTAGTGAGCTGGTTGGTGTGTTTTCTTTGCCAAACACAATGGTTGCAATGCACTTTAATGCCATATCTTATCAAAGGCACATTTATGCTGTCAGTATGGTATCAGTATGAATTTGAAATTGAGTGATATTCCTTCACCTTCATTGCCTTCTTACTATATCTGAACTGCCCGAATATGCTGCTCTTCCTGGGAATCTGGAGGGAAAGAGGCACTTTCTCCTCAACCAACGAAATTCAAGGATAGAGGAAGAGAGGAACGAATAGAGAACAAAACAGTAAATTAGAATCAAGTTAGCTCCAAAACAAAAATAAAGAGAAGGAAAGATTGTATTGTGAGAAAGAGGGAGAAAAGAAATAGAAAATAAAATTCAGAAAAATAGCAATGTAATATTTAATATATTGAAAGAACTTTATTTGAATAATTTGAGTGAGACTCCACAATTTCAATAATCTGAGTCTCCAAGGTTGAAACTCATGTCAGAGTCCAGCCTCTTGAAAGGGTGCTGACTCTGTGAAGTCACAGTTCTATCTTGTTTTGGAAGCTTTAATTTGTCTCCAGAAAATTGGGACGTTCACAGGGAGCTTGGCATTTCCGTCAGAAAAACAGAAAACTGCACAAATCAACCAGTCACGTGTGGTCGTTTCCAGTTCCCAACCCTCGCGGCAACTCTTTCCTGACCACAAATTTCTGGGATTTGTACCCAGTGACAACTCAGAGCTCTATTAACTCACTGCTACCTTTCTGCAAACTCTGCACCATTATTTATTGGCTCAGACTCTTGCATTTATTGAGTGAAACAGATTTCCCTTTGGGCACAGGACTCTTCAAATGATTGTGTCAATTTTACCTGCTGCCCACAACTTATCCTATTTCCCCTGTGCTTCAACAGAAAGACAAGCCGGAGGTTTGACCATTTGTGATGTGGCCGTATAACCTCTGCGACCGAGCTGTATAAATGTGCCAATACCAGTCCTGATGAAGCCAGCTCGGGAGGAGCTGCTGGCCGCCTCCATTCAGATTACCACGCAGATAAAGCCAATCAGTATGATTAATTGTAACTGCACATCTCGACAGGACAACAATCAGCTCTGCAAAGCTCATCTTCTCCTGCTGACAATGAACAGCAGCCTATCGACACAGTAAATCATCCTGAACTGAATCTGCAACACAGTAGTTAATATATTTGCAGTGCCACAAAGCGTATTTCAAACTAACTATTAAAGTTTAAATCAAATTCAGGTGTTAAACCTCAGATGTTCTACAGAAAATTGAAGTATTTACTTAAGAATAATTAAGACTGGTAAATGTGGTAGTATCATAACTATCAGCATTGGAAGGGTTAATGTAGTGTCGAGACTAGCAAATAGAGGGAGCTACGGTTACAATTATATAAGGCAGTGATGCTAGACCTTAGGGAAGGAGAGTATGCAGGCGATAGCAAGTGAAGGTCAGTAGAGCAGATAGAGCTGAATGGAGGTTAGATTATAGTTTATACCAGTAGAGAGATTAGCAGTAGATGAGTGTAGTTAGATGTTATTGATCAATTCTGTATTCTAAAGGACTAAGTGTTGAATCCCAGTTTAGTAGTGTAAATAAAATCATAGCTTTATTTAAGTTAAAGCTATTTTGTGGTCTTTGTGAACACTACGCCAACCATCCTGAAATAAGCAACACATAGAACACCACATGGTACCAGGCGTTTTTCCTTATAAGAAACAACAATTAGAATAGCATTGGAGATTGAAAAGCAATCCAGAAGCTACAACTCAGATAAAATCCATGGTAAAGACTGATCAGAAGATGGAAGGTCTCAAGAAGCCTGACCACTTTAAGGCACATGGTAACCTAAGCCAGAACTGGGCTTTCTTTAAGCAACAGTTTGAAGTTTTTATTTCTGCCTCCTCGCTTGAAAATGCCTCAGACCAAAGGAAAATAGCACTCCTACTAAATGTGGCTGGACTGCAAGCATTGGAGTTATTTCATTTGTTTGAATTCAATCCAGATCAGGATAAAAATAAATCCAGCGTGGTGCTTCAAAAGTTCGATACATACTGTAAGAAACAGGTGAATGAGGCCTATGAGCGCTACATGTCTGGGAAAAGACTGCAGTTAAGAGGAGAGTCAGTAGATTCCTTCATCACAGCTTGAAAGCTGCGAGTGCAGTCCTGTAATTTTTCCTCAGCCTCCGATTCTATGCTGTGGGATCAAGTTGTGTTTGGAATGTACGTTTGCGCAAGAAAATGTTAAGAAGGCTGGTTTTATCGATTGAAGATGCTATTACTATGTGTAAGGCCAGCGAACAGGCATCGAGCGAATATGCCAAATGCATGGCTAAGGAAAAGAGAGCAAAATTGTGAAACGTGGCTGACGCCATTAATGCTGTGTCGCAGCAAAGAAAACTGTGCACAATGGCTGGTGGCCAGGTGACGTCACGGGCGTGCCCACAGTCAAAAAAATTGTCCGCCGAAAGGGAAACATTGCTCCAAATGTGGGAAACTGAACCACTTTGCAGGAGTGTCCTTTATCAGCAACTGTTCCAGTAACCAAATTTAAACTGTCCTAGAGTGATTGCAGAAGGATCCAACGTGTACAGAGTGCAGAGAAAAAATCCAACATCGTAGCGGATAGAGAGGATTGCTCACCATATTCACTTTCCGATACCTTCATGATAGAAGCTATCACTAGGATTGATTTGCTGTATCGGGAAAGACCAGCAAAATCACTCTCAAAGATAATTTGGGAGTGGACTCTCCCATTAGAAATAAATAGAGAATTAATCCCATTTAAGATTGACACAGGAGTGCAGACAAATATTATCACATTCCGATATTTAAAGCAAGCTATTATAAAGCCTCTGATAAAGCAATCCACTTGTAAACTCAAAGATTACAATGGTAAAAACATAGTCACAAGAGGGTCCTGCTCACTTCTTGTGAAGAATTGGACAATTGAGATATCCATTGACTTTGAGGTGATTGAGGGTCAGAAATCATTTTTAATTGGAGTTGATACTTGTGAAAGATTGCAGCTAGTTGAAAGGATTCACTCAACCAGTCCTTCAGCTGACCAAGATGAAGAGTCCAAGGAAGACCTAGGTGTTGCAAACGACCTCTTCGAAGCTACCACTGATGCTGAAACATCAGAAACCGAGTTAGTCCAAATAGTGGAACCTCAAATTCGTTTAACTTCTGAGATACTACCAGCGTCTGACTGCAAACTACAGACCATAAAAGCCGAAACTGAAAAGGACTTGATGCTTCAGAAGGTGAAACAATACCTCAGAGAAGGATGGCCTGCTGGATGTCGATCTGCCCTTTGAGATATAAGAGATGAACTTTGTACAGTAGATACCTGTTCAAGGGAGATAGGATAGTGATTCCTGCCAGTTTACATTTACGGATTCTGCAGCAGATTCACGAGGGTCATCAAGGTTTCGGGAAGTGTCGTAGGAGAGCCAGACAGTCAGTGTATTGGCCGGGAATAAACAGAGACATTGACCAATATGTTCAAGCTTGTCCAATTTGTCAGATGCATCAGTCTGCACAGAGCACAGAAACTACGCAGCAGATGGAGATTGTGACCAGTCCATGCAGCAAAGTGGGGATGGATTTATTCTATTTCCAGGGACATGACTATCTGATAGTCATAGACTATTACTCCAACTTTCCAGAGGTGATGATGCTGAAAGATTCGACTGCCAGATCGGTGATAATGGAAACAATATTGATTTTTGCACGCCTTGGGATACCGGTTAACATAGTCTCTGACAATGGTCCGTGTTTCTCGAGTTGGGAGTGGACACAGTTTTCAGAGCAATACAATTTCAATCATGTGACGTCTAGCCCATGTTATCCTCTGCCTATCGGGAAAGCAGAGAAAGGAGTAGGGATATTAAAAAGTTATTCCGCAAAGCGAGTAAAAATGGTCAAGACCTGTTGTTAGCATACCGAGCGACACCGTTATCGAAGTGGCCTGGACAGCAGCTCGGGGCCTGGACAGCAGCTCGGGCCTGGACAGCAGCTCGGGGCCTGGACAGCAGCTCGGGGCCTGGACAGCAGCTCGGGGCCTGGACAGCAGCTCGGGGCCTGGGCAGCAGCTCAGGGCCTGGGCAGGAACTCGGGGCCTGGACAGCAGCTCGGTGCCTGGACAGCAGCTCGGGGCCTGGACAGCAGCTCGGGGCCTGGACAGCAGCTCGGTGCCTGGACAGCAGCTCGGGGCCTGGATGGCAGCTCGGGGCCTGGACGGCAGCTCGGAGCCTGGACAGCAGCTCGGGGCCTGGACAGCAGCTCGGTGCCTGGACAGCAGCTCGGGGCCTGGACAGCAGCTCGGGGCCTGGGCAGCAGCCTGGGGCCTGGACAGCAGCTCGGGCCTGGGCAGCAGCCTGGGGCCTGGACAGCAGCTCGGGGCCTGGACAGGAACTCGGGGCCTGGACAGCAACTTGGGGACTGGGCAGCAGCTCAGGGCCTGGACAGCAGCTCGGGGCCTAGGCAGCAGCTCGGTGCCTGGACAGCAGCTCGGTGCCTGGGCAGCAGCTCGGTGCCTGGGCAGCAGCTCGGGGCCTGGACAGCAGCTCGGGCCTGGGCAGCAGCTCGGTGCCTGGACAGGAAATCGGGGCCTGGACGGCAGCTCGGGGCCTGGATGGCAGCCCGGGGCCTGGACAGGAACCCGGGCCTGGACAGCAGCTCGGGGCCTGGGCAGCAGCTCGGGGCCTGGATGGCAGCTCGGGGCCTGGACAGCAGCTCGGGGCCTGGACAGCAGCTCGGGGCCTGGACAGCAGCTCGGGGCCTGGACAGGAAATCGGGGCCTGGACAGCAGCTCGGGGCCTGGACAGGAACTCGGGGCCTGGACAGGAACTCGGGGCCTGGACAGGAACTCGGGGCCTGGACAGGAGCTCGGGGCCTGGACGGCAGCTCGGGGCCTGGACGGCAGCTCGGGGCCTGGACAGGAACTCGGGGCCTGGACAGGAACTCGGGGCCTGGACAGGAGCTCGGGGCCTGGACGGCAGCTCGGGGCCTGGACGGCAGCTCGGGGCCTGGACAGGAACTCGGGGCCTGGACAGGAACTCGGGGCTTAGAGAGGAACTCGGGGCCTGGACAGGAGCTCGGGGCCTGGACAGCAGCTCGGGGCCTGGACAGCAGCTCGGGGCCTGGACAGGAACTTGGGGCCTGGATGGCAGCTCGGGCCTGGACGGCAGCTCGGGGCCTGGACAGGAACTCGGGGCCTGGACAGGAACTCGGGGCCTGGACAGGAACTCGGGGCTTAGAGAGGAACTCGGGGCCTGGACAGCAGCTCGGGGCCTGGACAGCAGCTCGGGGCCTGGACAGCAACTCGGGGCCTGGATGGCACCTCGGGGCCTGGACAGGAACTCGGGCCTGGACAGCAGCTTGGGGCCTGGACAGCAGCTCGGGGCCTGGACAGCAGCTCGGGGCCTGGACAGCACCTCGGGGCCTGGACAGCAACTCGGGGCCTGGACAGCAGCCTGGGGCCTGGACGGCAGCTCGGGGCCTGGAAAGGAACTCGGGGCCTGGACGGCAGCTCGGGGCCTGGACGGCAGCTCGGAGCCTGGACAGGAACTCGGGGCCTGGGCAGCAGCTCGGGGCCTGGACGGCAGCTCGGGGCCTGGACAGGAACTTGGGGCCTGGACAGGAACTTGGGGCCTGGACAGCAGCTCGGGGCCTGTACAGCAGCTCGGAGCCTGGACAGCAGCCCGGGGCCTGGACAGCAGCTCGGGGCCTGGGCAGCAGCCCGGGCCTGGACAGGAGCTCGGGGCCTGGACGGCAGCTCGGGGCCTGGACAGGAACTTGGGGCCTGGACAGCAGCTCGGGGCCTGGGCAGCAGCTCGGGGCCTGGACAGCAGCTCGGGGCCTGGACAGCAGCTCGGGGCCTGGACAGGAAATCGGGGCCTGGACAGCAGCTCGGGCCTGGACGGCAGCTCGGGGCCTGGACAGGAACTCGGGGCCTGGACAGGAACTCGGGGCCTGGACAGGAACTCGGGGCCTGGACAGGAGCTCGGGGCCTGGACGGCAGCTCGGGGCCTGGACGGCAGCTCGGGGCCTGGACAGGAACTCGGGGCCTGGACAGGAACTCGGGGCTTAGAGAGGAACTCGGGGCCTGGACAGGAGCTCGGGGCCTGGGCAGCAGCTCGGGGCCTGGGCAGCAGCTCGGGGCCTGGACAGGAACTCGAGGCCTGGGCAGCAGCCCGGGGCCTGGACAGGAACCCGGGGCCTGGACAGCAGCTCGGGGCCTGGACAGCAGCTCAGGGCCTGGACAGGAACTCGGGGCCTGGACAGCAGCTCGGGGCCTGGGCAGCAGCTCGGGGCCTGGACAGCAGCTCGGGGCCTGGACAGCAGCTCGGGGCCTGGACAGCAGCTCGGGGCCTGGGCAGCAGCTCGGGGCCTGGACAGGAACTCGGGGCCTGGACAGGAGCTCGGGGCCTGGACGGCAGCTCGGGGCCTGGACGGCAGCTCGGGGCCTGGACAGGAACTCGGGGCCTGGACAGGAACTCGGGGCTTAGAGAGGAACTCGGGGCCTGGACAGGAGCTCGGGGCCTGGACAGCAGCTCGGGGCCTGGACAGCAGCTCGGGGCCTGGACAGGAACTTGGGGCCTGGATGGCAGCTCGGGCCTGGACGGCAGCTCGGGGCCTGGACAGGAACTCGGGGCCTGGACAGGAACTCGGGGCCTGGACAGGAGCTCGGGGCCTGGACGGCAGCTTGGGGCCTGGAGGGCAGCTCGGGGCCTGGACAGGAACTCGGGCCTGGACAGCAGCTTGGGGCCTGGACAGCAGCTCGGGGCCTGGACAGCAGCTCGGGGCCTGGACAGCACCTCGGGGCCTGGACAGCAACTCGGGGCCTGGACAGCAGCCTGGGGCCTGGACGGCAGCTCGGGGCCTGGAAAGGAACTCGGGGCCTGGACGGCAGCTCGGGGCCTGGACGGCAGCTCGGAGCCTGGACAGGAACTTGGGGCCTGGGCAGCAGCTCGGGGCCTGGACGGCAGCTCGGGGCCTGGACAGGAACTTGGGGCCTGGACAGGAACTTGGGGCCTGGACAGCAGCTCGGGGCCTGGACAGCAGCTCGGAGCCTGGACAGCAGCCCGGGGCCTGGACAGCAGCTCGGGGCCTGGGCAGCAGCCCGGGCCTGGACAGGAGCTCGGGGCCTGGACGGCAGCTCGGGGCCTGGACAGGAACTTGGAGCCTGGACAGCAGCTCGGGGCCTGGGCAGCAGCTCGGGGCCTGGACAGCAGCTCGGGGCCTGGACAGCAGCTCGGGGCCTGGACAGGAAATCGGGGCCTGGACAGCAGCTCGGGCCTGGACGGCAGCTCGGGGCCTGGACAGGAACTCGGGGCCTGGACAGGAACTCGGGGCCTGGACAGGAACTCGGGGCCTGGACAGGAGCTCGGGGCCTGGACGACAGCTCGGGGCCTGGACGGCAGCTCGGGGCCTGGACAGGAACTCGGGGCCTGGACAGGAACTCGGGGCTTAGAGAGGAACTCGGGGCCTGGACAGGAGCTCGGGGCCTGGGCAGCAGCTCGGGGCCTGGGCAGCAGCTCGGGGCCTGGACAGGAACTCGAGGCCTGGGCAGCAGCCCGGGGCCTGGACAGGAACCCGGGGCCTGGACAGCAGCTCGGGGCCTGGACAGCAGCTCAGGGCCTGGACAGGAACTCGGGGCCTGGACAGCAGCTCGGGGCCTGGGCAGCAGCTCGGGGCCTGGACAGCAGCTCGGGGCCTGGACAGGAACTTGGGGCCTGGATGGCAGCTCGGGCCTGGACGGCAGCTCGGGGCCTGGACAGGAACTCGGGGCCTGGACAGGAACTCGGGGCCTGGACAGGAACTCGGGGCTTAGAGAGGAACTCGGGGCCTGGACAGCAGCTCGGGGCCTGGACAGCAGCTCGGGGCCTGGACAGCAACTCGGGGCCTGGATGGCACCTCGGGGCCTGGACAGGAACTCGGGCCTGGACAGCAGCTTGGGGCCTGGACAGCAGCTCGGGGCCTGGACAGCAGCTCGGGGCCTGGACAGCACCTCGGGGCCTGGACAGCAACTCGGGGCCTGGACAGCAGCCTGGGGCCTGGACGGCAGCTCGGGGCCTGGAAAGGAACTCGGGGCCTGGACGGCAGCTCGGGGCCTGGACGGCAGCTCGGAGCCTGGACAGGAACTCGGGGCCTGGGCAGCAGCTCGGGGCCTGGACGGCAGCTCGGGGCCTGGACAGGAACTTGGGGCCTGGACAGGAACTTGGGGCCTGGACAGCAGCTCGGGGCCTGTACAGCAGCTCGGGGCCTGGACAGCAGCCCGGGGCCTGGACAGCAGCTCGGGGCCTGGGCAGCAGCCCGGGCCTGGACAGGAGCTCGGGGCCTGGACGGCAGCTCGGGGCCTGGACAGGAACTTGGAGCCTGGACAGCAGCTCGGGGCCTGGGCAGCAGCTCGGGGCCTGGACAGCAGCTCGGGGCCTGGACAGCAGCTCGGGGCCTGGACAGGAAATCGGGGCCTGGACAGCAGCTCGGGCCTGGACGGCAGCTCGGGGCCTGGACAGGAACTCGGGGCCTGGACAGGAACTCGGGGCCTGGACAGGAACTCGGGGCCTGGACAGGAGCTCGGGGCCTGGACGGCAGCTCGGGGCCTGGACGGCAGCTCGGGGCCTGGACAGGAACTCGGGGCCTGGACAGGAACTCGGGGCTTAGAGAGGAACTCGGGGCCTGGACAGGAGCTCGGGGCCTGGGCAGCAGCTCGGGGCCTGGGCAGCAGCTCGGGGCCTGGACAGGAACTCGAGGCCTGGGCAGCAGCCCGGGGCCTGGACAGGAACCCGGGGCCTGGACAGCAGCTCGGGGCCTGGACAGCAGCTCGGGGCCTGGACAGGAGCTCGGGGCCTGGACAGCAGCTCGGGGCCTGGGCAGCAGCTCGGGGCCTGGACAGCAGCTCGGGGCCTGGACAGCAGCTCGGGGCCTGGACAGCAGCTCGGTGCCTGGGCAGCAGCTCGGGGCCTGGACAGGAACTCGGGGCCTGGACAGGAGCTCGGGGCCTGGACAGCAGCTCGGGGCCTGGACGGCAGCTCGGGGCCTGGACAGGAACTCGGGGCCTGGACAGGAACTCGGGGCTTAGAGAGGAACTCGGGGCCTGGACAGGAGCTCGGGGCCTGGACAGCAGCTCGGGGCCTGGACAGCAGCTCGGGGCCTGGACAGGAACTTGGGGCCTGGATGGCAGCTCGGGCCTGGACGGCAGCTCGGGGCCTGGACAGGAACTCGGGGCCTGGACAGGAACTCGGGGCCTGGACAGGAGCTCGGGGCCTGGACGGCAGCTTGGGGCCTGGAGGGCAGCTCGGGGCCTGGACAGGAACTCGGGGCTGGACAGCAGCTTGGGGCCTGGACAGCAGCTCGGGGCCTGGACAGCAGCTCGGGGCCTGGACAGCACCTCGGGGCCTGGACAGCAACTCGGGGCCTGGACAGCAGCCTGGGGCCTGGACGGCAGCTCGGGGCCTGGAAAGGAACTCGGGGCCTGGACGGCAGCTCGGGGCCTGGACGGCAGCTCGGAGCCTGGACAGGAACTCGGGGCCTGGGCAGCAGCTCGGGGCCTGGACGGCAGCTCGGGGCCTGGACAGGAACTTGGGGCCTGGACAGGAACTTGGGGCCTGGACAGCAGCTCGGGGCCTGGACAGCAGCTCGGAGCCTGGACAGCAGCCCGGGGCCTGGACAGCAGCTCGGGGCCTGGGCAGCAGCCCGGGCCTGGACAGGAGCTCGGGGCCTGGACGGCAGCTCGGGGCCTGGACAGGAACTTGGAGCCTGGACAGCAGCTCGGGGCCTGGGCAGCAGCTCGGGGCCTGGACAGCAGCTCGGGGCCTGGACAGCAGCTCGGGGCCTGGACAGGAAATCGGGGCCTGGACAGCAGCTCGGGCCTGGACGGCAGCTCGGGGCCTGGACAGGAACTCGGGGCCTGGACAGGAACTCGGGGCCTGGACAGGAGCTCGGGGCCTGGACGGCAGCTCGGGGCCTGGACGGCAGCTCGGGGCCTGGACAGGAACTCGGGGCCTGGACAGGAACTCGGGGCTTAGAGAGGAACTCGGGGCCTGGACAGGAGCTCGGGGCCTGGGCAGCAGCTCGGGGCCTGGGCAGCAGCTCGGGGCCTGGACAGGAACTCGAGGCCTGGGCAGCAGCCCGGGGCCTGGACAGGAACCCGGGGCCTGGACAGCAGCTCGGGGCCTGGACAGCAGCTCAGGGCCTGGACAGGAACTCGGGGCCTGGACAGCAGCTCGGGGCCTGGGCAGCAGCTCGGGGCCTGGACAGCAGCTCGGGGCCTGGACAGCAGCTCGGGGCCTGGACAGCAGCTCGGTGCCTGGGCAGCAGCTCGGGGCCTGGACAGGAACTCGGGGCCTGGACAGGAGCTCGGGGCCTGGACGGCAGCTCGGGGCCTGGACGGCAGCTCGGGGCCTGGACAGGAACTCGGGGCCTGGACAGGAACTCGGGGCTTAGAGAGGAACTCGGGGTTGGACAGGAGCTCGGGGCCTGGACAGCAGCTCGGGGCCTGGACAGCAGCTCGGGGCCTGGACAGCAGCTCGGGGCCTGGACAGGAACTTGGGGCCTGGATGGCAGCTCGGGCCTGGACGGCAGCTCGGGGCCTGGACAGGAACTCGGGGCCTGGACAGGAACTCGGGGCCTGGACAGGAGCTCGGGGCCTGGACGGCAGCTTGGGGCCTGGAGGGCAGCTCGGGGCCTGGACAGGAACTCGGGGCCTGGACAGGAACTCGGGGCTTAGAGAGGAACTCGGGGCCTGGACAGGAGCTCGGGGCCTGGACAGCAGCTCGGGGCCTGGACAGCAGCTCGGGGCCTGGACAGCAACTCGGGGCCTGGATGGCACCTCGGGGCCTGGACAGGAACTCGGGCCTGGACAGCAGCTTGGGGCCTGGACAGCAGCTCGGGGCCTGGACAGCAGCTCGGGGCCTGGACAGCAACTCGGGGCCTTGATGGCACCTCAGGGCCTGGACAGGAACTCGGGCCTGGACAGCAGCTTGGGGCCTGGACAGCAGCTCGGGGCCTGGACAGCAGCCTGGGGCCTGGACGGCAGCTCGGGGCCTGGAAAGGAACTCGGGGCCTGGACGGCAGCTCGGGGCCTGGACGGCAGCTCGGAGCCTGGACAGGAACTCGGGGCCTGGGCAGCAGCTCGGGGCCTGGACGGCAGCTCGGGGCCTGGACAGGAACTTGGGGCCTGGACAGGAACTTGGGGCCTGGACAGCAGCTCGGGGCCTGTACAACAGCTCGGAGCCTGGACAGCAGCCCGGGGCCTGGACAGCAGCTCGGGGCCTGGGCAGCAGCCCGGGGCCTGGGCAGCAGCCCGGGCCTGGACAGGAGCTCGGGGCCTGGGCAGCAGCCCGGGCCTGGACAGGAGCTCGGAGCCTGGACAGCAGCTCGGGGCCTGGACGGCAGCTCGGGGCCTGGACAGGAACTTGGAGCCTGGACAGCAGCTCGGGGCCTGGGCAGCAGCTCGGGGCCTGGACAGCAGCTCGGGGCCTGGACAGGAACTCGGGGCCTGGACAGCAGCTCGGGGCCTGGGCAGCAGCTCGGGGCCTGGACAGGAGCTCGGGGCCTGGACAGCAGCTCGGGGCCTGGACAGCAGCTCGGGGCCTGGACAGCAGCTCGGGCCTGGGCAGCAGCTCGGGGCCTGGGCAGCAGCTCGGGGCCTGGACAGGAACTCGGGGCCTGGACAGCAGCTCGGTGCCTGGACAGGAACCCGGGGCCTGGACAGCAGCTCGGGCCTGGGCAGCAGCTCGGGGCCTGGGCAGCAGCTCGGGGCCTGGACAGGAACTTGGGGCCTGGACAGGAACTTGGGGCCTGGACAGGAACTTGGGGCCTGGGCAGCAGCCCGGGGCCTGGACAGGAACTCGGGACCTGGACAGGAGCTCGGGGCCTGGACGGCAGCTCGGGGCCTGGGCAGCAGCTCGGGGCCTGGACAGCAGCTCGGGGCCTGGACAGCAGCCCGGGGCCTGGACAGGAACTCGGGGCCTGGACAGGAACTCGGGGCCTGGACAGCAGCTCGGGGCCTGGACAGCAGCTCGGTGCCTGGGCAGCAGCTCGGGGCCTGGACAGGAACTCGGGGCCTGGACAGGAACTCGGGGCCTGGACAGCAGCTCGGGGCCTGGACAGCAGCTCGGGGCCTGGACAGCAGCTCGGGGCCTGGACAGGAACTCGGGCCTGGAGTTACCCCCTTGGCCCACCGCGAGGTCCACTGTCTGAGGGCCACACTCGTCAGGGGCTTCACCAATTCTTGCCCACGTGATTCCCGCCCCAGAAGAGCATCGGTCTGGAGAATATGATGCCCAGCCCAGTAATAGGATGCAAATGGGTCTTAATGACCGAATAGTATCATTGGAAGCGGATTGGCGCGGATCAGGCTTTTCCCTGGACTCTCTGCTGAATCAGGAACTCGGCTCCTGGCAGTCGGCCGCAGAAACTCCAGCCCATTATTTTGGGAACAAATAATTGGTGATTGGCAGTCCTGCTGTTCTGCTTCAACCTGTGGCAAGTCTCAAAATTGCAAAAATGTTGTTTGTTAAGAGAGGTTAAAGTGTCAGCGAGAGTAACATGGAAACTCCAGGAAATGTTGCCACCGATTTGCGACAAGTTGATTAATTTCAAAATCTGAACATTTCCTGAATGCTGTAAATGTTCTCTAATCCTCCATTCTCGTGTTTGTACACAATCTGACTAACCTGTTTGGCGACAGTTTCCAGTGTCCCTTCTGTGTACAAATCCCTCAGGATCACTGGATGGACCTCAATAAAAGTACATCAGCGACATCACTGACATTTTGCTGCATTCTAATAAGAATGTGTTCGCCTGATTTATGTCACAAAATGTGTCCCAAGTGGAACATGTGGCAGTTTTATGACGATATTAAAGTGGATCGTGTGGTTTGCACAGTCTGTCAGAGACAGCTAGCCACAGACTCCACAGTGCAGGAGCAGAAACACACATACCCAGCTCCTGTTATATCATGGGGCTTCTGCAGATAAGACCTATTTTACTGTCCTTTTTATTGGCTTATGTTTGTCTCTGAAACCTTATTTTGATGGAGACAATTGGAAGATGGTAGTTAGCTGGTTGGTGTGCGGGGGTAACGCCCACTAAGTCAAAACCAGAGCGTCCAATTTTATCTATTTGGCATTCAGGATGTGACATCATCCTTCGCTCAATCGTCAATCCTGTCGGAATGGGCATCTTTGTTGATAGTTGAAATTAATTGAATTCCTGGCATGCAATGTATCAAATTTGGCATAAATTCTTGTGGAGAAGCAGTTTTGAAAAAGATTCTATTACCTTGTCACAAGTTAATATAACAATTTGATGGTCTGCTCCTTCCCTTGCCTGCTGTAAAATAAACCATTCTATCAATAGCTCAGGGCTCTAAAACAATCATTGGGACATTTCAAATGCTCCATGTAAGAAGCTATAATGGTTACAACGAGATTACATTTTTGCTCAACTAATTTACTACATAATTCACTCACTTGAATTTTTAAATGTGTCTGCACAGTTATATGTGCCTTGGCTCAGTAATAAACTGTAGAGAGGTAGAGTCAACTCAGTAATAAACTGTAGAGAGATACAGGCAACTCAGTAATACACTGTAGAGAGATACAGTCAACTCAGTAATACACTGTAGAGAGATACAGTCAACTCAGTAATAAACTGTAGAGAGGTACAGTCAACCCAGTAATAAACTGCAGAGAGATACAGGCAACTCAGTAACACACTGTAGAGAGATACAGGCAACTCAGTAATAAACTGCAGAGAGGTACAGTCAACCCAGTAATAAACTGCAGAGAGATACAGGCAACTCAGTAACACACTGTAGAGAGATACAGTCAACCCAGTAATAAACTGCGGAGTGATATTGGCAACTCAGTAATAAACTGTAGAGAGGTACAGTCAACCCAGTAATACACTGTAGAGAGATACAGTCAACCCAGTAATACACTGTAGAGAGATACAGTCAACCCAGTAATACACTGTAGAGAGGTACAGTCAACCCAGTAATAAACTGTAGAGAGATACAGTCAACCCAGTAATACACTGTAGAGAGACACAGTCAACCCAGTAATAAACTGTAGAGAGGTACAGTCAACCCAGTAATACACTGTAGAGAGACACAGTCAACCCAGTTAAACACTGCAGAGATGTACAGTCAACCCAGTAATAAACTGTAGAGAGGTAGAGTCAACTCAGTAATAAACTGTAGAGAGATACAGGCAACTCAGTAATACACTGTAGAGAGATACAGTCAACTCAGTAATACACTGTAGAGAGATACAGTCAACTCAGTAATAAACTGTAGAGAGGTACAGTCAACCCAGTAATAAACTGCAGAGAGATACAGGCAACTCAGTAACACACTGTAGAGAGATACAGGCAACTCAGTAATAAACTGCAGAGAGGTACAGTCAACCCAGTAATAAACTGCAGAGAGATACAGGCAACTCAGTAACACACTGTAGAGAGATACAGTCAACCCAGTAATAAACTGCGGAGTGATATTGGCAACTCAGTAATAAACTGTAGAGAGGTACAGTCAACCCAGTAATACACTGTAGAGAGATACAGTCAACCCAGTAATACACTGTAGAGAGATACAGTCAACCCAGTAATACACTGTAGAGAGGTACAGTCAACCCAGTAATAAACTGTAGAGAGATACAGTCAACCCAGTAATACACTGTAGAGAGACACAGTCAACCCAGTAATAAACTGTAGAGAGGTACAGTCAACCCAGTAATACACTGTAGAGAGACACAGTCAACCCAGTTAAACACTGCAGAGATGTACAGTCAACCCAGTAATAAACTGTAGAGAGGTACAGTCAACCCAGTAATAAACTGTAGAGAGATACAGGCAACTCAGTAACACACTGTAGAGAGATACAGTCAACTCAGTAATACACTGTAGAGAGATACAGTCAACTCAGTAATAAACTGTAGAGAGGTACAGTCAACCCAGTAATAAACTGCAGAGAGATACAGGCAACTCAGTAACACACTGTAGAGAGATACAGGCAACTCAGTAATACACTGTAGAGAGATACAGGCAACTCAGTAATAAACTGCAGAGAGGTACAGTCAACCCAGTAATAAACTGCAGAGAGATACAGGCAACTCAGTAACACACTGTAGAGAGATACAGGCAACTCAGTAATACACTGTAGAGAGATACAGGCAACTCAGTAATACACTGTAGAGAGATACAGGCAACTCAGTAATAAACTGCAGAGAGGTACAGTCAACCCAGTAATAAACTGCAGAGAGATACAGGCAACTCAGTAATAAACTGTAGAGAGGTACAGTCAACCCAGTAATAAACTGTAGAGAGATACAGTCAACCCAGTAATAAACTGTAGAGAGATACAGTCAACCCAGTAATACACTGTAGAGAGATACAGTCAACCCAGTAATACACTGTAGAGAGATACAGTCAACCCAGTAATAAACTGCGGAGTGATATTGGCAACTCAGTAACACACTGTAGAGAGATACAATCAACCCAGTAATACACTGTAGAGAGATACAATCAACCCAGTAATACACTGTAGAGAGATACAGTCAACCCAGTAATACACTGTAGAGAGGTACAGTCAACCCAGTAATAAACTGTAGAGAGATACAGTCAACCCAGTAATACACTGTAGAGAGACACAGTCAACCCAGTAATAAACTGTAGAGAGGTACAGTCAACCCAGTAATACACTGTAGAGAGACACAGTCAACCCAGTAATAAACTGTAGAGAGGTACAGTCAACCCAGTTAAACACTGCAGAGAGATACAGTCAATCCAGTAATAAACTGTATAGAGATACAGTCAACCCAGTAATACACTGTAGAGAGATACAGGCAACTCAGTAATACACTGTAGAGAGGTACAGTCAACTCTGTAATAAATTTCAGAGAGATACAGTCAACCCAGTAATAAACTGCGGAGTTATACAGTCAATCCAGTAATAAACTGTAGAGAGATACAGTCAACCCAGTAATACACTGTAGAGAGGTACAGTCAACCCAGTAATACACTGCGGAGTGACACAGTCAACTCAGTAATACACTGTAGAGAGATACAGTC
This sequence comes from Scyliorhinus canicula, assembly GCF_902713615.1. Lineage (NCBI taxonomy): Eukaryota > Metazoa > Chordata > Chondrichthyes > Carcharhiniformes > Scyliorhinidae > Scyliorhinus > Scyliorhinus canicula. Next base: position 410,913 of record NC_052160.1, read on the forward strand.
AACCCAGTAATAAACTGCAGAGAGATACAGTCAACTCAGAGGTACAGTCAACTCAGTTATACACTGTTGGGAGGTACAGTCAACTCAGTTATACACTGTTGGAAGGTACAGTCAACTCAGTTATACACTGTTGGAAGGTACAGTCATCTCAGTAATACACTGTAGAGAGGTACAGCCAACTCAGTAATACACTGTTGGGAGGTACAGTCATCTTAGCTGAACTTTTATTTTGCATTATAATGCCATTAGTGCACAGACTCTTCTGTGAATTGTTAAGTACCATTTATGTTACAGAGTCTCCACTCTAATATTCTATTAGATTCTGACAATAATGAATGGTTTCATTATTTTTTTAAATATTCCTCAGAGAAATATGAAAAGTTCTTTAATCAATGACCATTTTTAAGCCAAGGTAGCATAAAATCAATTTATTAAAAAAGCTTTCAGATCTGTTTCATTATTTTGCTGTCGAACAGAAATATTTTAATGTTTTTAAATGACAATCTGTTCCACATCGGAACAGGATATTGATCCTGTATTTGATCTGTAATGTCTGTATTTCAGCTTAAACATTTCTGGCATTTTCTCTTATATCGTAGTGAGGCTAAAATCTCCCAGCCTCGATATTGACTCAAACATTAAAGCCTAGAGCTAAAAAACTAAATAACTAAATAGCAAAAAGTCTAATGAGCTAAATAATTAAATACCAAATAACCAAATAGCAAAAAGCTAAATAACTAAATAAACAAATAACCAAATAGCTGAATAACTAAAAACTAAATGACTAAATAGCTAAGTAGCTAAATAACTAAAATTAAATAACAACTTAAGTAATAACTAAATAACTAACAAGCTCTTCTCCAATAGTCAACAACATTAATATTTTACAGTGAGAAGTCTGACAACACCAGGTTAAAGAAGGCTTCATTCGAGACCTGGGATTCATGTCGCATTACATTCACCCCCCCACCATCTGGCCAGGACTTGTGAAATCCTACCAACTGTCCTGGCTTGAGACAATTCACAGCTCTTTAACCTGGGGTTACCCCTATCTCCAGTTGCTATGTCTGGACTTGTAAATACTGAATTGCCTGAAAGAGTTGCATTCAAAGTATCATCTTGCTTCATTGACTTTGTCTATATATGCTGTGTTTCTGGAACCTACCTCTTCACTCACCTGATGAAGGAGCTGTGCTCCGAAAGCTAGTGATTCCAAACAAACCTGTTGGACTTTAACCTGGTGTTGTAGGCATCTTACTGTGCTCACCCCAGTCCAACGCCGGCATCTCCACATCTTAACATTTTACAGGCTTGTTGAGTTTTGTAAATTTCTCCCTGTATTAAAAATATTTCAGCAATTACCAATAATGATCTGTACAATTCTCAGTTATGTCGATTTTGTTACAGCACATGCAGATATTTGTACCTGAATAAAAGCAGATGAGCTTTTATCCAGTCGAGCACTTGCGTTTGTATGTGGAGAGGGTAAAAACCAGGAAAAGTGACAGAATCTCAGGAAGTTGGCTCCAAATCAGCAACTTGCACATTTCCCTCTGAGGCTTCAGGAGGATGGTCACTGAGCTACTTTAGATTGGACATCGAATGAAAGACATTATCGCCAAAAGCACCAACAGCCTGCAGGTCACAGACATGTAACTGCACACCAGGGAGAACAGGAGCAGTGAGGGGACCAGAGGCGAGGACATGGAGGCGAGGACACGGAGGCGAGGACACGGAGGCGAGGGGACCAGAGGTGAAGGGACACGGAGGCGAGGGGACCGGAGTCGTGGACACGGAGGCGAGGACACGGAGGTGAGGGGACCGGAGTCGTGGACACGGAGGCGAGGACACGGAGGCGAGGACACGGAGGCGAGGACACGGAGGCGATGACATGGAGGCGAGGGGACCGAAGTCGTGGACACGGAGGCGAGGACAGGGAGGCGATGACATGGAGGCGAGGACACGGAGGCGAGGACACGGAGGCGATGACATGGAGGCGAGGGGACCGGAGTCGTGGACACGGAGGCGAGGACACGGAGGCGAGGACACGGAGGCGATGACATGGAGGCGAGGGGACCGAAGTCGTGGACACGGAGGCGAGGACACGGAGGCGAGGGGACCAGAGGCGAGGGGACCGGAGTCATGGACACGGAGGCGAGGACAGGGAGGCGATGACATGGAGGCGAGGGGACCGGAGTCGTGGACACGGAGGCGAGGACAGGGAGGCGAGGACATGGAGGCGAGGGGACCAGAGGCGAGGACACGGAGGCGAGGACACGGAGGCGAGGGGACCAGAGGCGAGGACACGGAGGCGAGGGGACCAGAGGTGAAGGGACACGGAGGCGAGGACAGGGAGGCGATGACATGGAGGCGAGGGGAACGGAGGCGAGGACACGGAGGCGAGGGGACCGGAGTCGTGGACACGGAGGCGAGGACAGGGAGGCGAGGACATGGAGGCGAGGACATGGAGGCGAGGACACAGAGGCGAGGACACGGAGGCGAGGACATGGAGGCGAGGACATGGAGGCGAGGACATGGAGGCGAGGACACGGAGGCGAGGACATGGAGGCGAGGACATGGAGGCGAGGACACGGAGGCGAGGGGACCGGAGGCGAGGACATGGAGGCGAGGGGACCGGAGGCGTGGACATAGAGGCGAGGACACGGAGGCGAGGGGACCGGAGTCATGGACATGGAGGCGAGGACATGGAGGCGAGGGGACCGGAGGCGTGGACATGGAGGCGAGGACACGGAGGCGAGGAACGGAGCCGATTACACGGAGGCGAGGAACGGAGCCGATGACACGGAGGCGAGGAACGGAGCCGATGACACGGAGGCGAGGACACGGAGGCAAGGGGACCGGAGTCATGGACACGGAGCCGGTGACACGGAGTCGAGGAACGGAGGCGAGGACACAGAGGCGAGATGTAGCTGACAGGTGGTACGTCCCATAGATCATGGGTTTTGTTTTCTGTGTCTCTAAACAGAGCCTCAGGTTTGTGTCTCTGATGGACGCCGATAGTTACAGCCTCCTGTAGGATGTCCTGGTCTGGGGGACCACGCTTTCCGAGACTCTGTTCCTCCTGACGGTGACTCAGCTCCAGCAACTTGCACAATTCTTTTGTGCATAAACTACAGGTTTAGATGACAAGTGATGAATTAGTGGTTTTCAGGTGCCAGAAAAATGTCAACTTCAGCTGCAATGATGCCAATCAGAATAGGCAGGCACTCAGCACTTAAAGAGTTTTTTCAAGTATCTCATCAGATCTGCCCAGCAACCAAAATCTCCATAACGGGGTGGCCAACGCTGCAAACAGCGTCACAGTCACACCCAAAGGAGCGGAACGCAGACCTCCAACTTTCCATAGAGTCCGAGGAGAAGGTGCGCGGGGGGGGGGGGGGGGGGGGGGGGGTGTTAAAGGCAATAATTACCCAATGGCTGACGTTGCAGTCAAACAGGGATAACCTTTTCATTGAAGATTCTCTGGGTTGCATCAAAAGATCCACATGATCAATAGATCCATGTAACAAGCAAAATGTAATGGTCAGTCCCATCCTCTAGCAAGGTCACTGTAACCAATCCTGTAACCAACAAACCGCCAGTTAAACACCCCTTTCAATATAAATCATCCCATTCATTATCAAACAGGTTACATAGTCACATACCACCCAGCACAGAATGGGTTCAAAAAATGGATTAAAAAGTTACATTAATGTGAGCAAAATAATCCTCCACCGCCTGGAGGTGGGATCTAAGGTTGTCCCATACTCTGTCATTAAACGATAGTGTGCAGACAATACTTATATATAAGAGCATGGGTCTCACACTAAACATCCATAAGGCAAAGGTCTTCTACCAACCTGCCCCCCACCCCCACACTGCACTCCCCTGGTTATTAACATCCACAACGAGGCCTTGTACATTGTTGACCTCTTTCCATACATTGGGAGCTTGTCAACAAGGGCAGGCATCGATCACAAGGATCAACATTGCCTTCAATGAGCCTGCACAGTCTTCAAAACACAGGAAAGGGAGCCCAGCTGAACAGAGTTAGATGCTCCCCATTCAGGTGAACAATGCCTCCAGGAGTTGGCCTGTGGGACCCAGCCACTGCCTGAGTAGTATCAAGGCCAGACCCATTGGCCAAGGGCCTCTACAGCTGCCGATATATCTCCCCTCAGCCCCAGGAAGAGGACTCACAGCAGTGCTGTGCCTGTGGTCAGAAGCATGGAGACCAGAACCGCCAGGTTCTCCAACAAGCACATTTCCCTGGCACTGTCCTGGCACTGCCCTGGCACTGCCCTGGCACTGCCCTGGCACTGCCCTGGCACTGTCCTGGCACCACCATGGCACTGCACTGGCACTGCACTGGCACCAGCATGGCACTGCCCTGGCACTGTCCCGGCACCACCCTGGCACCACCCTGGCACTGCCCTGGCACTGTCCCGGCACCACCCTGGCACCACCATGGCACTGTCCTGGCACTGCCCTGGCACTGTCCTGGCACCACCCTGGCACTGCCCTGGCACTGTCCCGGCACCACCCTGGCACCACCATGGCACTGTCCTGGCACTGTCCTGGCACTGTCCTGGCACTGTCCTGGCACTGCCCTGGCACCACCCTGGCACTGCACTGGCACCAGCATGGCACTGTCCTGGCACTGTCCTGGCACTGCCCTGGCACTGCCCTGGCACTGTCCTGGCACTGTCCTGGCACTGCCCTGGCACTGCCCTGGCACTGTCCTGGCACTGCCCTGGCACTGTCCTGGCACTGCCCTGGCACTGTCCTGGCACTGCCCTGGCACTGTCCTGGCACTGCCCTGGCACTGTCCTGGCACTGCCCTGGCACTGTCCTGGCACTGTCCTGGCACTGTCCTGGCATCACCCTGGCACTGTCCTGGCACTGCCCTGGCACTGTCCTGGCACTGTCCTGGCACTGTCCTGGCACTGTCCTGGCACTGCCCTGGCACTGTCCTGGCACTGCCCTGGCACTGCCCTGGCACTGTCCTGGCATCACCCTGGCACTGTCCTGGTACTGCACTGATCAGGCTGTCCAGACTTTCCGCTATGTTTGCTGCTCTATGAACCTGACAGCAGCCCCTGTGTCAATTTCCATTTCTAGCTGGGGGCCATTAACGAGGACAGTGACTCTGATGGGGGTTTGATGGGCTATTCCTGGGGTGGCGATGCAGTTTAGTTGCACTGGTCCCCATCGGGCCGCACCAGCTGTAACGCTCTGGCTCTGGGCGGGACTTTCCCCTGAAAAAATGAAATGAAAATCGCTTATTGTCACGAGTAGGCTTCAATGAAGTTACTGTGAAAAGCCCCTAGTCACCACATTCCGGCGCCTGTTCCTGTACCAGCCGCCCCGGACAGGCGCCGGAATGTGGCGACTAGGGGCTTTCACCGCCTCCCCTCTCCACCGCCCCTCTTTGCTTCCCCTCCCCCCACATCTACAGTTCACCCTCTGATGTTAGTTTCTCTGCTGTTTGGCCTTTCACACCTTTTGTTCTCTCTGGGGACTGCCATTAGCACTCTGTTCCCTGGGTTTCTGTGGCTATGACTCATCTTTCATTCTCACTCCACAGTATAAATATTTCCCACTCTCTCTGTCTGTTAGCTTTGACAAAGAGTCATCGGACTCCAAACGTTCGCTCTTTTCTCTCCCTACAGATGCTGCCAGACCTGCTGAGATTTTCCAGCATTTTCTCTTTTGTTTCAGATTCCAGCATCCGCAGTAATTTGCTTTTATAGACATGAGTCAGGCTGACCTCCAGGTGGAGCTGGATGCAGCATCCAGGGGATGTGTGACCATCAAACCCAAAGGGGTCTGGATGTATACACCAGGCTTCCATTGGGGTATCACCGCCTGTGCTATTCGCCAGAGGATCATGGAGTAGATTTGATTGGATATGATTTATCGTCACAGTGAAAAGTATTGTTCTTCGTACAGTCCAGACAGATTGTTCCATTGGACGTACCATAAATACACAATGTAAATACATAGACACAGATATGGGTGAGTACTACTCAGTAGAGAAGATGTGTGAAGAGATCAGATCAGTCCATAAGAAGGTCGTTTAGGAGTCTGGTAACAGCGGGAAAGAAGCTGAATTTGTCAGTTTGGTAGACCCAATTCAGGTGGGAGCTATGAAATAAATGGCAGGACCATCAAGAGCATAGAGACACAGAGAGATCTGGGCATGCAGGTCCACAGTGTAGTAATCTCTGTATATGTAAATACATGATTGGTTAATGTGCAGTCAGTACAGTCAGATAATCACTAGAGGGCAACACTAACAGGGAGTATCTAAGAAGCTCAAGATGTTTCATAGAACATAGAACATAGAACAGTACAGCACAGAACAGGCCCTTTGGCCCTCGATGTTGTGCCGATCAATGATCACCCCACTCAAACCCATGTATCCACCCTATACCCGTAACCCAACAACCCCCCCCTTAACCTTACTTTTTAGGACACTACGGGCAATTTATCATGGCCAATCCACCTAACCCGCACATCTTTGGACTGTGGGAGGAAACCGGAGCACCCGGAGGAAACCCACGCACACCCGGGGAGGACGTGCAGACTCCACACAGACAGTGACCCAGCCGGGAATCGAACCTGGGACCCTGGAGCTGTGAAGCATTTATGCTAACCACCATGCTACCGTGCTGCCCCGTGTTTCCCACTCTCTTTGTGTGTGTTGTAGCTAGATAACAGAAGTGTAGCAAGCTCAGAGTGTAGAGTATTATCTTCATTGTTAATTTAATTAAATCTCATCTAATTTGACTACTAGCAATAGCATTAAAGAAAAGAACTCACAAGTATATAAATTTGTTACTCAATAAATAATTTGTCATCACTGGAAGAATTCGAGTTTTCATCATCAAAGCGGGGCAGCATGGTAGCATGGTGGTTAGCATAAATGCTTCACAGCTCCAGGGTCCCAGGTTCGATTCCCGGCTTGGGTCACTGTGCGGAGTCTGCACGTCCTCCCCGTGTGTGCGTGGGTTTCCTCCGGGTTCTCCGGTTTCCTCCCACAGTCCAAAGATGAGCGGGTTAGGTGGATTGGCCATGCTAAATTGCCCGTAGTGTCCTAAAAAGTAAGGTTAAGGCGGGGTTTGTTGGGTTACGGGTATAGGGTGGATACGTGGGTTTGAGTAGGGTGATCATTGCTCGGCACAACATCGAGGGCCGAAGGGCCTGTTCTGTGCTGTACTGTTCTATGTTCTAAAGTTTAGTATAACTCGGCACAACAAATGAGTAACATATATATTCCCAAGTAATATAACATGGTACCAGGATATAAAAAGCTTTAAGAACAATTAATAGACAGATTAGGCAAGAAAATAAAAAGTTCCAGTGCCCACTATTCGACTGTGGATTTCTTCGCAGCAAACGGATCCTCGATAACAAATCGATTCGATGGACCATGTTCAAGCTCCACGGCAGCTGAAAACTATCGGTAATTTAAACTGGAAACTCTTTAAACAACAGTTCCAACTCTATTTGGAAGCTCATGATCCAAATACAGCCTCTGAAGCCAGAAGAAAAGCACTGCTACTGTCAATGGCCGGTCAGCAAGCTATAGAGATATATAATTCATTTATATTCTCAGAAGGCAAAGTGAAAGCAATTAAAAAAAATTTTTTTTAGAGTATCCAATTCATCTTTTTTTCCAATTAAGGGACAATTTAGCATGGCCAATCCACCTATCCTGCACATCTTTGGGTTGTGGCGGCGAAACTCATGCAAACACGGGGAGAATGTGCAAACTCCACACGGACAGTGACCCAGAGCCGGGATCGAACCTGGGACCTCGGTGCCGTGAGGCATCAGGGCTAACCCACTGCGCCACCGTGCTGCCCCCAGTGAAAGCAAATTTGGTGTGATTGTCACAAAGTTTGATGCAAAATGCAAACAAATAAAATACTAGAGCGCATCAGTTTTCATAAAATGTTACAATAAAACGGTGAACCAATCACAAGCTTTGTCACCAACTTAAAACTGCGAGCACAAACATGTAATTTCGCTGATTTGCGTGATTCTTTAATACGGGATCAAATTGTCTATGGACTAAATGATGAAAGCCTAAGAGAAGCATTATTGAGACAGAATGAATGAACGCCCAAAATCGCGATCGGAAAATGTAATTCGCATGAGCAAAGCAGAAATCAATATTTGGAGTTTTATCACCGGGAAAAGGGCGTGGAAGTCCACCACGAGGTTGAGAGTGTTAAAATGGTGAAGCACGTACAGGATGGCAGCTATCTTGCGCATGCACACTCCAGCTTAGGACATGCGCAGCTCATTCAGAAATGCGAGACTCAACAGAAGAAGTCTGTGCATGCGCGAATGTGCATCATGCATCAGAGAGATGACGTCATGATGTGTTAACACCCATTTAAAGGTGAAGCACCCTGCACAAGGAAAAATATGTTTAAAGTGCTCCAAACGTAATCATTTTGCTTCTCAATGCAAGTCAACAGCGATATATCCTAATACAACACTGAAACAACAACATATCAATGTTCGAAGCATTAATAAAATGGAAACCCACAATTCAAAATATAATTTTTCAGATGAAGAAGGACTGTTATTCGCTGGAGAATACGTTCTTTGTCAGAATCATAGATCCAGTGGAGAATCTTCAATCAACAACAAACGCTCTTCAGAAAATAAACTACATTGATTACAACAGTGAATGGACAACGAGAGCACAAGTGAATAATTGCCCACTATTCAAACTTGATACTGATGCTTCAGAAAACATGATGACTAGCAAAGATCTGGCACCAATCCATGAAGATTACGAGGTAGTACCTGCGGCATGCAAGTTAAAAGACTACAATGGTAACCAGATTGCTTCACAATAATCGTGCCATTTGAAGATGGTCAATAATAAAGTCACGAAAACACTCCGTTTTGAAATCGTCGATGATCACAAATCTTTGTTATTGGGTGTTCAAGCATGCAAGCACTTGCAGCTAATCCAAAGAATCTTCATGACTAAAAGAGACATCACGACTGGAATAAGACATCCAGCAACTTTAGGTGAATACCCTGAGGTATTTCGAGCTATGGGCACATCACCATACCAATACAAAATTTTTCTCAAGAAGAATGCAAAACCCGTCATCCATCCACCAAGAAGTGGAGATGCCGGCGTTGGACTGGGGTGAGCACAGTAAGAAGTCTTACAACACCAGGTTAAAGTCCAACAGGTTTGTTTCAACACGAGCTTTCGGAGCGCGGCTCCTTCCTCAGGTGAATGGCGAGGTATGTTCCAGAAACACTTATATAGACAAAGTCAGAGATGCTGGACAATGCTTGGAATGCGAGTATTTGCAGGTAATCAAATCATTACAGATCCAGAGATAGGGAGTGATCACAGGTTAAAGAGGTGTGAATTGTCTCAAGCCAGAACAGTTGGTAGGATTTTGCAAGTCCAGGCCAGATGGTGGGGGGTGGATGTAATGCGACATGAATCCAAGATCCCTGTTGAGGCCGCACTCATGCGTGCGGAACTTAGCTATAAGTTTTTGCTCGGCAATTCTGCGTTGTCGCGTGTCCTGAAGACCGCCTTGGAGACCACCAAGAAGACTACGAAAGACTGAAAGCAGAATCACAACGATTACAGTCTCCAGGAATCATCTCAAGAGTCACTCAACCAACTGACTCAGTCAGCTCGTTGGTTTACATCAAGAAATCTTCAGGCGATCTCAGAATCTGTATGGATCCCAAAGATCTAAACAAGAACATCCGCAGGGAACACTACCCTATCCCCAAGCGAGAGGGGATAACTTCTGAAATGGCAAACGCATGCATCTTTACATTATTAGACGCATCACAAGGTTTCTGGCAGATGCAGCTAGATCAGGCATTGTCAAACTCAGGGGTGCACACCGGATGGGTCGCGGGCGGGTGACGGGAGGGTTGAGGAGCCGTCTGTCGCAGCACTCCCAATCGCGCAAATCCGCTTGCAACAGCCAGCTTTTAATAATGCCAGCTGCAAGCTGCCTTCAAAATGGCCAGGAACAGGTAAAAAAATTTGGCCGCACTGCACATACGTGCCCAATCATTGGTGTGCATGTGCAAAACATGTGCAGTGCAGCCGCATTTTTTTTAACATGGTCATGGCCTTTTTTTTCAAGTTCGTGGGGACAAAGGGACCATTGGGACCAGAGGGACCCAAAACCATTTCCTCCATTTTTGTCAGCAACAAATAGGGTAGGAGAAAATGGTGGGTCGCGCAGGTCGGCTGGCATGGGCCACAAAGGTCGGCTGGCATGGGTGGCGAAGGTCGGCCGGCGTGGGTCATGAAGGTCGGCGGGCGTGGGTCGCGAAGGTCGGCTGGTTTGGGTCCGAATGGTCGGCCGGCGTGGGTCGCGAAGGTCAGCTGTGTGGGTCACGAAGGTCGGCCGGCGTGGGTGGCGAAGGTCGGCTGGTTTGGGTCCGAATGGTCGGCCGGCGTGGGTCGCGAAGGTCGGCTGCGTGGGTCGCGAAGGTCGGCTGGTTTGGGACCGAATGGTCGGCCGGCGTGGGTCGCGAAGGTCAGCTGCGTGGGTCACGAAGGTCGGCTGGTTTGGGTCCCAAAGGTTGGCCGGTTGGTAAAAATGGGTCCCTGGAAAAAAAGTTTGAAAAACACTGAGCTAGATGAGTCCAGGAAACTACTCTGTACATTCAACAGGCTATTTGGACATTAATCGAATGCCTTTCGGCATCATCTCAGCCTCAGAAACGTTTCACCGAATTATGGAGCAGATGACAGAAAATATTGAAGGTGTCAGAGTCTATGTGGATGACATTATCATTTGGTCAACTACGGAGGAAGAACATATTGCCAGATTAAGAAAAGTATTTCACAAAATTCATCAATATGGACTAAAACTTAACCAGCCCAAGTGCATATTTGCAACTTCATTGTTGAATTTCATGGGTGATTCCATATCAGCTCAAGGTGTCAGGCCAGGTAATGAAAAGATATCTGCCAGTCAGAACATGCAGCAGCCGAAAGATAAGAAAGCTGTGCTTCGATTTCTTGGATTCATAAATTTCCTCGGGAAATTCATTTCAAACTTATCAGCAAGAACTATTGCTGTATGAAACTTGATCAGAAAGAATACTGAGTTTGGGTGGATTCCACACCAGCATGCAGAATGGATGGACCTCAAGCAGCAATTGATGACAGCTCCAAGTTTACATTTTTTTGATCCAACAAAACCCACAAAGATCTCGACTGACACCAGTCAAGAAGGAATTGGTGAGGTTTTACTTCAACAAGACAACCAAACAAACTGGGTTCCTGTAGCATACGCGTCCAGCCCGCTGATCGCCACAGACTGCAGATATGCACAAATTGAAAAAGAATGTCTTGGATTGGTCATAGGCATCACAAAGTTTAATGACTCTGTGTATAGTTTACCGAAGTTCATCGTCGAGACAGATCATAGAACTTTAGTCAATATCATAGAGAAAAGCCTCAATGATTTGACACCCCGTTTGCAAAGAATGATAATGAAGTTGAGGAGATCGGATTTCACATTAATCCACAGTCCTGGAAAGGAACTCATCATAGTCGACTCACTCACAAGATCCATCAATACTGACAATTACCTCCCGAGCCCATTGACAATGTAGAAGCTCAGTTGCAGCTGTATAACGAAAACCTACCCGATCTGATGAAAAGTTGAATCAAATGCGTGATGAGACACAAAAAGATGCAACCTTGCTTCGAGTTATAAATCATCTGCAGCATTGGTGGCCAAAAGGACACTGTCCTCAGTTCCAAAACATACAAACAGAACTTACTGTGGTAGATGGATTGCCGTTAAGAAATGGCCACATCTGCTAACTTTCAGCTCAGCATGATTCGCGAAGGACATCTCGGAATCAAGAAGTGCAAAAGAAGAGGACGTCAAGCTGTGTATTGGCCCAGAATAAATACATTACAGAGATGATAATGATGTGTTCCACGTGTCAACAGCATCAACTGGCACAATGTAAGGAAACACTCCAGCAGCATGACATAGCTACGTCACCGTGGGTGAAAGTAGGCATTGACTTCATAGAATTTACAGTGCAGAAGAGGCCATTTGGCCCATTGAGTCTGCACCGGCCCTTGGAAAGAGCCCCCTACCTAAGCCCACTCCCTCACCCTATCCCCAAAACCCAGCAACCCCACCTAACCTTTTTTGGACACTAAGGGTAATTTAGCATGGCCAATCCACCTAACCTGCCCATCTCTGGACTGTGGGAGGAAACCGGAGCACCCGGAGGAAACCCACGCACACAGGGGGAGAACGTGCAGACTCCACACAGACAGTGACCCAAGCCGGGAATCGAACCTGGGACCCTGGAGCTGTGACATTCCGCAAACCGTTATGTCAGATAATGGTCCCTGCTTCACAAGCTGGGAGTGGACAGACTTCTCAAAAAGATATAATTTTAACCACATTACCTCAAGTCTGCACTTTCCTCAGTCAAATGGCAAAGTAGAGAAAGGTGTGCACTTTGTAAAGCAATTAATCAGCAAAGCAAGTGATTCGCAATCAAATTTTCACTTTACAATCGTGTAGAGCCGCACCATTAAACTCAGGTTTGTCTCTGGCTCAAATGCTACCAAAGATTCAAATTGACAATCCAGATCAACTGGGTGTGCTGAAAAAAATTCAACAACAACGCAACAATCAATAACATTATTATGACATGCATGCAAAACCATTGCAACAACTAACAGCAGATGATACTGATAGAAGAAGGAGGATGGTATCAAACTGCTATGGTGATCAGACAAGTATCACCATGCTCCTGTATAATCAACACTGCAGAGGGTGGATTGATTAGAAGAAATAGGAAAGACCTTTTAAAAGTACAAATTCGTCAACTTGTATTTCCAACTTTGAATTTACCTCAATCTCTAAATCAACACGTGAATGTCAGAAAATCAGCTGAAATTGCACAAAAGGATATTGAAGTATCAACTTCTCCCTCCAAGTAAATTGAGACGATCAAGCAGACGATGATGAAACCAAATCGTTTAAACTTATGAACATTGTACTAATTGATTCATAACCTATGTATAATGCATGACAAACTCTCTCATTTCTTTATGTACAATTTTCTTTACTGCATATAGAAAATATTTAACACAAAAAAAGGGGGATGTAGTGATCTCTGTGCATGTAAATACATGATTGGTTAATGTGCAGTCAGTACAGTCAGATGATCACTAGAGGGCAAAAACTAAGAGGGAGTATATAAGAAACTCAGGATGTTTCCCACTCTCTTCGTGTGTTGCAGCTAGAGAACAGAAGTGGAGCAATCTCAGAGTGTAGAGTATTATCTTCATTATTAATTTAATGCAATCTCATCTAATTTGACTACTAGTAAAAGTATTAAAGAAAAGAACTCACAGGTATATAAATTTGTTACTCAATAAATAATTTGTCATCACTGGAAGACTTTGAGTTTTCATCATCAAAGTTAAGTATAACTGGGCATAACAAATGAGTAACATATATATTACTCGAAAGTAACATAACACGCAGATCCTTAAAAGTGGCTGCACAGGTGGAAATGGTGGTAAAGAAAGCATATGGCATGCATGCCTTCATAGGACAGGGTATTGAGTATAAAAGCACAAAAATTATGTTACAATTATACAGAATAATAATCTTCATTGACACAAGAAGGCTTACATTAACACTGCAGTGAAGTTACTGTGAAAAGCCCCTAGTCGCCACAGTCCGGCACCTGTTCAGGTACACAGAGGGAGAATTCAGAATGTCCAAATTACCGAACAGCACATCTTTCGGAACTTGTGGGAGGAAACCGGAGCACCCAGAGGAAACCCACGCAGACACAGGGAGAAAGTACGGACTCCAGACAGACAGTGACCCAAGGTGGGAATCAAACCTAGAACCCTGGAGCCATGAAGCAATAGTGCTAACCCCTGTGCTACCATGCCACACTGAAGCCTGCTCTCGAATCTGACCGAAGAATTTACCCAGTCCGGTATTCCCACATCCTCACATTGAGCACTCCTCTCTGTCTCCGCTCCAAAATGCCAGCGTTATCCTAACCAGTGATGGTGCGTTTTCTGACCTAGTTACTGATGGAGTTAACGAGGACAGCGGGCTCTCACCAACCCACTTCAACATCTTTCTCTTTACAAAAAAGTTTCTTTTTGCTCTTGTATTCAGCTTCTTACGCTGATGTATCTTTTCATAAATCTTTCATGTTTGTGCAGCAAAAGCAATATTTGTTAGTTTGTACCGTCTTTCCTTTACCATATTAATAAGCTTCTGGTCGGTGATAAGACTGTCCACCTATTATTGTCCAATCGAATTTTTTAAAACAAATTCACTGACTGTACTTTAATATCCTGACCTGTGAACAATGTTCTCTTCCTTGTGTTATTGTTATTCATTATCTTGTGTTCCAATTCTCTTCCCACACCCACTCGTACACAAAGACAGACTTTCCTCTGTTTCCATAGCTACTTATTCCAGGAACGGTTGCTAGTGTGTCACTGTTAGCCTGTGTGGACACAGTAAATAGGATACGTGCTTCTGTGATGAATGTAGAAAATGTTTATATAGTTTGTATTATATATATATGTTGCAGTTATTGAAAGCCTGGCTGAATAAATATATATTATAGATATATGTATATATATATCTGTTTCAGTAATATTTTTTAAATCCTGGTTTAACAAACAGGCAGACTCTGTGTCTGCAAAAGATTCAATTAAGATGTTGTACAAGTGAGATCATCATTCATTCCAATCATGTAATTCAGAGAATCATAGAATTTACAGTGCAGAAGGATGTCATTTGGCCCATCGAGCCTGCACCGGCCCTTGGAAAGAGAACCCTACTTAAGCCCATCCTCAACCCTATCCCCGTAACCTAGTAACGCCACACAACCTTTTTTTAGACATGAAGGGCAATTCAGCATGGCCAATCCACCTAACCTGTACATCTTTGGACTGTAGGAGGAAACCGGAGCACCCGGAGGAAACCCATGCAGACACAGGGAGAACGTGCAGACTCCACACAGACAGTGACCCAAGGAATTTAACCTGGGATCCTTGAGCTGTGAAGAAACAATGCTAACCACTGTGCTACCATGCTGCCCAACAGGTAATTGTTTACCTATATTACCTATATAGGGCTCATGAAATTTTGTTTGTCGAAATAATGGTCCCTGAAGTTTAGATAATTGAGGGGCCTTAGTAAGATGATCACAACCCATTTAGTTGGATAGAGATTATGTAATTAATTGGAGTAGCCAAGTCTATAGCAGGGAGTTTAGCTTTTAATTTTACTGAGAGCTTTAAACTGCACAACAGATTTTGTCAAAGACTGTCAGGTTAAGCAGTAGTCTGACACAGACAGTAGGATCTGCAGGCAATTTCCTGAAAGGATCTCTCCCTCTTCAAGTATTCTTTCCAAGAAATGTCTATTCAAGTATACAGTAAGTAACCCTGTGTTTGCTAACTTTATTCATAAGTGCCATTTGACATGTAATAGGGGTTTGCTGGATTGGAGATGGAGAAGGTATTCCTTAGAAGTTACAGTGTTTCCTTTTATTATAATTAATTGTTTAACTGTTACTTGTAAGCTATTTTCTGTGATGTTAATGTAGTTGAATCCTATTTTAATAATAAGTTTGTTTTAATGTAACATAACACTTTTGATCAATGGAAACACACCTGGAGCGAAGTATATTTTCCTCACAGTTTTAAACTTTAGACAAGTGTTTGGTTTTTTTTTCTGTGGGGACTGCTCTGGGATCTTAATACTTCACCTCAATTATTTCTGTTACTCACAATCCCGTTTCCTCGGGATTTGGGTTTACTGATCGACTTTGTTCGAAGTACGAAGTGTATATTTTTCCAACAGTCCTGATTTACGAGAAAACCAAGTAGTCAATTCTTCCCATCTCTTCCTGCATTGTTGGAAATGGGACGTAGAGCCGAAGATGTGTGTCAGGACACGGGGTAAGGTCTGCGCAGGGAGCGATACGGGAATTATCCCAGAAATTTAAACTTCCGATGGGTAACTTCCCTTCTCCTCAGGATCCTCCACCAATGCCTCTGACTCTCAGCTCGAGTTGAAGATTTTGGACGGTTCCCACATATTTCCCTGGATAGTTACCCAGGAATGTTAGACACATTAAAACCTAGTGTACCACCTGAGCAACGTAGAACAGACTACCCACCCACTGCCCATCCAAATCCCCAACCTAAAAACCCCCAACATCCTGACTGACCCCCTGATCTTCCCTGATCATCCGTTCGCCCACCCTGCCCCCCTACCCACTCTCTCACCTACTCTCCCACCCACCCACCATCCCACTCCCCTACTCATCCACTCTCCCACCTACCCACCCACCCACTCTCTCACCCTACCCACCCACTCACCCACCCACTCTCCATTCTAATCACTCTCCCTGGAAGGGAGGCACAGTAGCACAGTGGTTAGCACTGTTGTTTCACAATGCCAGGGTCCCGAGTTCAATTCCCGGCTTGGGTCACTGTCTGTGCGGAATCAGAACGTTCTCCCTGTGTCTGCGTGGGTTTCCTCCCACAAGTCCCGAAAAACGTGCTTGTTAGGTGAATTGGACATTCTGAATTCTCCCTCTGTGTACCCGAACAGGCACCGGAATGTGTGGACTAGGGGATTTTCACAGGAACTTCATTGCAGTGTTAATGTACTTGTGACAATAATAAAGATTATTAGATTGTTGTTAACCACTCTCCCACCTACCCTCAGGCAGCGAGTGCCCCAAATCTGTGAGGATAATGCCTCCGGACGCGGAGGATAAAGGGGGCGTGAGGCTGGGGTCCTCACTCAGCTTCAGGTGGTGAAGATCTCCGGACCCGCTGTCCAGTCAGCGCATGGTGAGTAAGTGATATTAGGGACTGTGTCCAAATAGCTGAGCTTCTGACACCACAAGCGGCTTGATTAAACGCAGGGAAGGAAGAAAGGAAAAGTGACGGTAACGGGATTCATTAGAGCAGACAGGCGTTTATATGGCAAAAGACGTGACTCCAGAATGGTACAACGGCTCCCTGGTTTCAGGTCTGGGATGTCACTGAACAACTACAGGGCTTCCTGAAGGGAGGGGGTGAAAAGTCAGAGGTCATGGTACATGTTGGTACTAACTATAAATGTAGGGTGCAGGATGAGGCCTTGTTTGAAGGATTCAGGGAGCTGGGGAGTGTCATGATATGCAAACATGCAACCAATGAACACTCAGAATAGGACACAACCAATGGGCAGTCAGGACCCTCAGAGGTGGCATCACCACAAGGGGGCATGACATGGACACTATAAAAGGGATGAGGCACTCACACCCTGCCTCTTTCCACGGACACGTCTAGAGAGTTAGACAGGGTTGATCAGCAGCATCACACCCCAGCACGTGCCTTAGAGCAAGCTGGTACAGTTAGACGGAGTTACTACAGTTAGATTAGCAGAGAGTCAAACTCATTTGAGAACTGTGTTAATAGTTCAATAAACACGTTGAACTCACTTCAGAGTCTGGAGCATCCTTTAGTTAAGACTGCATCAAGTAGCAGCCCATGTTATCTGAAGCAGCATCGCACAACAGGGAGTAGATTAAAAAGCAGGACTTCACCAGATTCCTCCCAGTGCCATATCCCAGCAAGTATAGGAATAGGAAAGTGGGGCAGATGAATGACTGGCTCAAGAGTTGGTGCAGGAGGGAGGGTTTTAGATTCTTCGATCACTGGGACCATTTCTGGGGGACATGTAAAAGAGAGATGGTCTACACCGGAACCATATTGGTACCAATAACCTTGCGGGTGGGTTTATGAGTGATGTTGCGAGGAGTTTAAACTAGTTTGGCAGGGAGAGAAGACAGAATATTAGTACGATAGCGACACATGATGCTGTAGTAAAGGAAGCAAGTCCACCTATGTTGGATGCCAAGAGAGTGAGACGAGGCTGGATGGTCTTGGAAATAGGGTAAGTGGGAGATTAACTGAAGGGAACGATTGCTTTCCTGTTGTTCCCGACTTTAATCTGGCCCAAACTAATGGTGCGCTTTCTAAAATCCACAGATTGGCGGCCAAGATGTCCTCAGCAGCTGAGCTGATATTTCAGTCCAAGGCTGGAATCCGGGAACAGCGTTGCTTTCCTCATCATGTGACAGGAGGAGGTGTGCGGACTGGTCAGATCGGCTCCATGTAAGGTGAGAGCAGGTGTTCTCTCCTGGACCTAACACGTCTACTTTGACCATACAGATGTTAATGATTTCCACTCAGATAACAGGGGCTGGTTTAGCACACTGGGCTAAATCACTGGCTTTGAAAGCAGACCAAGGCAGGCCAGCAGCACAGTTCAATTCCCGTACTAGCCTCCCCGAACAGGCGCCAGAATGAAATGAAAATGAAATGAAAATCGCTTATTGTCACGAGTAGGCTTCAATGAAGTTACTGTGAAAAGCCCCTAGTCGCCACATTCCGGCGCCTGTCCGGGGAGGCTGGTACGGGAATCGAACCGTGCTGCTGGCCTGCTTGGTCTGCTTTAAAAGCCAGCGATTTAGCCCAGTGGCGACTAGGGGCTTTTCACAGTAACTTCATTGAAGCCTACTTGTGACAATGTGATTTTCATTTCATTTCACTCAACAGCTTAATATGGATATGCAATGGGATATGCAATGGGATTCCCTCCACCAATCACACCTGCCCCCTGATAGCAGCAGACCATCGACAGTTCAATATCACTTCATTGAATATCAGGGACTCATCCCATAAGTTCATTTATTCCCTGCTCCTACCAACTTGCCATGCATCTGGCCAGATTGACTAGGATCAGATAGTTACCGAGCCTCCATGTCCGCAGGCTCCATGGGCCTATCACCCACGTTGGGCCTTGGATGCACCTGAGAAGTTGAAAACTGAATCAAAAGACATCAAATTGGATTCTCCAATTTAGATTCAGCAATGTTAAGATTACTGCACACTTTTCAAAAGGATGCTGAACCCAAGTCTATTTCCCTCAACTGAACTGAAATGAATTATTTTTAAGAGACACCGGCCATTAATTCAGGATTTTATAGCTGGAGGTCACAGTTTTGCTTTCATTCCCTCTGACAGCCGCTGAGCGATGAAGGATTGAGATTTGGATTTTGATGGGTGACTAGTAACTTCATTCAGGTTCATATTAAGGGATTTGGGAGATGGTAATGGGTTTTAATTTGTGAAATACAAAGTGCTTCTCTGTTGATGTAAAACACCACATTTTGCATCTTCCACCTGGTTCCTAGTTGCACTGGGTAACAGCTGGTATCTCTAATTGAATTCATCGTGGCAGATGCAATTTTCAATTAAAAGCTTCCCAGATTGGGGGGTGTATCTGGTTAACAAAGTCAGTGAACAATTTTGTCAACGATTCCTGTTTGAGTTTTGTAGAACGATGGTTCTTGGGGGGGGGGGGGGGCCTGATGGATAGACTGAAAATTGGATTACTTTCAGACAATAAATAAGAAAACCTTAAATTTAAAATTAATCAGTGATATCCTCGAAACTCAGATTTTCCATTAAAAAAAATGGATTTATACATTTTTCATATTCTCCTTCCTTTGAAATAAAAAAGAAAATTCTTTACTTAGAGAAATTCTTCCATTTACCCAGGGCAAACCAAACTGGGTAAACAACAGTTGGAGGTTTTGGAGCCACAGGCCTGGGAGATGGGAAGTTGTTGGAGGAGGAGGTGCCGTGTTGTCATGGTGATATGAGAGCACCATAAGGCATTAGGTAAACACGTTGTGGGTTAATTCATTTAAACTGTGCACATGACAGCAGATATACATGGAGAGAAAGCTTAGGGGCATCAGCAGCAGAGCTGTGTGTGCTGTGTTCTGCTCACAGGCTAAAATGAAACTGGTCACATGACACACGTCCCTTCTAGTGATGTACTGCTGCTATCTCTTGCAGGTGTATTACAATATGGGGCACTGGGGGGGGGGGGGGCGGGGGGGGGGGGGGGGGGGGCTCCTGATGTTTTCCTGGCTCCATGTTCATTGGCCAAGACCAGGAAAGGTATCAGAAAAATCACCCACCAGAATCCGAGTGAGTTATTTATGTGGCCAATCAGGGGCCTGCTACCAGCTCTGCCGCCAATTTTCCCCCTGACCCATTAGGAAACCACCAGCCTCAACCTCCCAGCAGGCTGTAGGGTGGGGTGAGGGGGTGGGGGCTTTGATTTTGGGAACACCATGGGGTACACCCTGGTGGTATTGCCATCTCTGCAGCAAGTGTGACACGTGACCTCGGCAGATCCCTCATCCAGGTCCGCTTTCCTGGCTCTGGGACTGCCACAACCCATTGGGTATGGACATTGCCCACTGATTGGGCAGGAGGGTCTTTGGGGCGGTACCACCAACTCACTGACAGCCAATGAATTGACTTTCCAAACAGAATGTGGTCCTGGGTCCTGCCGCCCAGTGTAATAACCCAGGAGACACAGTCTGGAAGATTAACTATGTTTATTAATAACTCAAAAGAAAAGCCACGACCCTGACATCCAGCAACAGAGCCCCAGCCCGGGGGCTGCAGAACTGGCAGTCCAGGTTAAGGCCGGCATTTAAAAGTCTGACACAATGAGTCCCGGCTGGGTAGGCCTCCACACATTACCAAGGAAACTCACACTCCATGAGCCTCACAGGAAGATCTATTATTGACTCCCCCCCCGCCCCACCCCTGGTCCCCATGGGATTTATCACATCCCCACCCCCTACGCTGCCCAAGTCTAAATGTTCCCCCTCACTCCCATGATGGTGGGGCCCTCTCTGCCTCTTTGCAATGTGTCTGTCAGCAACGGGCTGGGCTGGGGGGAGGGGGGGGAGGGGGGGGGGGGGGGGGGCTGGGGGGGGGGGGTGTATAGTAGATGTGGGATCATCTGTTCCGCAATGGGCATTGAAGGGCCGCTGCTGGGAGCTCTTCCTCAGCAATGATCTCTGGCCAGGGTTCTGCTACGTCTCCTTCCATTTTGGAGCCAGGGTCCTTGTCTTTTTGCTGAATAAGTCTCGGGTCCAGGATGGGTCATGCCCCCCCCCGCCGTGTTTGGGACGGTATGAAGGACGCTGAGGGTTCTGCTTCTCCAGCAGTTTCCTCAGTGGAGGGTTCCCGGTTTCGGAGATGATTCTCATACTTTTTTCAGGGCTTCTCTCTGGTTTTGACCTTTTATGGTCTGAGCCCCATTTTCTCTATCACGACTCCCGGGATTCTAGGGGAACCGTCTCTGAAGTTAAAGGCGTGGACAGTGCCTCCCAGCTCAAGGCCTTGTCTGTCATCGGCTGATGTGGTTTATTTTCCGGGCCTCCTGCTTGAGTTGGGGACATTAAACTGAATCTGGTTACGAGGCGCCAACCATTCAAACGAGCCTGTTGTTTTTTTGCCGCTCTTGAATGTTTGGACTGCCCATTTGGCTGGACTGTTTCAGGATGGGTGGCATGGTGCCATATGGATGTGTTTCCCTCCATTAGTCGTTATAAACACCTGGAATTCCGTGCTGGTGAATGGGATCCTCGCTATTCCGTGGATGCTGAATGACTGTTGGAGTCTCTCGACGATGGGGCTGGAAGTCAAGCCCATGAATGGTCCGGCGTAGTCTGCATGCACCCGTACCCAGGGTCTCCTTGGCCACTCTCACGGGCGCAGCGAGGCCAACGGTGGGATCTCCTGATCTCTTGGCAGGACAGGAACCGTCTCACCATGATCTCAATATCTGCGTCGAGTCTGGGCATGGCGCCTTGCGAACATCTTCATTTTTGAGACTCCTGGGTGGCCGCTATGTAGCTCCTGTAATACCGGGCGGTGACCTGGGCACGGGACAATCACCCCAGCTCCCCACAGGATCATTTCATCTTCCGCATTTAGTCTCTGGTGTTTTGAGAGGAAGGGTTTGGAGTCCCGTGTGGGGTGTCCCGTGTGGGGTGTCCCGTGTGGGGTGTCCCGTGTGGGGAGTCCCGTGTGGGGAGTCCCGTGTGGGGAGTCCCGTGTGGGGAGTCCCGTGTGGGGAGTCCCGTGTGGGGTGTCCCGTGTGGGGAGTCCCGTGTGGGGTGTCCCGTGTGGGGTGTCCCGTGTGGGGTGTCCCGTGTGGGGAGTCCCGTGTGGGGAGTCCCGTGTGGGGTGTCCCGTGTGGGGTGTCCCGTGTGGGGTGTCCCGTGTGGGGTGTCCCGTGTGGGGTGTCCCGTGTGGGGAGTCCCGTGTGGGGAGTCCCGTGTGGGGTGTCCCGTGTGGGAGTCCCGTGTGGGGAGTCCCGTGTGGGGTGTCCCGTGTGGGGAGTCCCGTGTGGGGAGTCCCGTGTGGGGAGTCCCGTGTGGGGAGTCCCGTGTGGGGTGTCCCGTGTGGGGAGTCCCGTGTGGGGAGTCCCGTGTGGGGTGTCCCGTGTGGGGAGTCCCGTGTGGGGAGTCCCGTGTGGGGAGTCCCGTGTGGGGTGTCCTGTGTGGGGTGTCCCGTGTGGGGTGTCCCGTGTGGGGAGTCCCGTGTGGGGAGTCCCGTGTGGGGAGTCCCGTGTGGGGTGTCCCGTGTGGGGTGTCCCGTGTGGGGTGTCCCGTGTGGGGAGTCCCGTGTGGGGAGTCCCGTGTGGGGAGTCCCGTGTGGGGTGTCCCGTGTGGGGAGTCCCGTGTGGGGTGTCCCGTGTGGGGAGTCCCGTGTGGGGTGTCCCGTGTGGGGTGTCCCGTGTGGGGTGTCCCGTGTGGGGTGTCCTTGTTGTCGCCGCTTTGGATGACGTGGCCTGGCTTTCACAACGTGGAGTCCTCTCGAGTGGCCTGATTCTGCTCCTATATGTCTTATGGTTTGGGTTTACTGGGAATACCATGGCCGGGATTCTCTGACCCTGGAGCGTGGTCGGAGAATCCCAGGGGGCGCCCCGCCTCCCTGACGGCAGCTTACCGATTTTCGGGCGCCTGCGGGATCACTGCCGCGCCTGTCGGGGGCCGTCCCAGTGGGGGGGGGGATCCAACCCCGGGGGGGGGCCTCCAGGGTGGCCTGGCCCGCGATCGGGGCCTACCGATCGGCAGGTGGGCTGGTTCCATGGGGGCCTATGTTCCTCCGCGCTAGGCCCCTGTCGGGTCGGCCATATTGCCCTCGGGGGGGGGGGGGGGTGCGCAGACGGGAACCCACGCGCATGCGCCGAATCACGCCGGCCGTGGTGCGCATGCGCAAACTCGCGCCGGCCGTGCCGAGCCGGCTGGAGCTGCAGGGACCACTCTGGCGCAGACCTAGCCCCCGAGGGAGGGGAGCCGACCTGATGATCGAGGACCATTGACGCTGGGGTGGTTGGCTCCGCTTTTCATGCCGGCGTCAGAACTTGGCCGGGGGTTTGGGGAATCCTGGCCCTCATTTTTTGCCCAGATTGAGTTTGTCGCCCGAGAAGGCCACAAACTCTTCCAGGAGTAGGGAAACATTCATAAACAGCTTCTTCCCCGCTGTTACCAGACTCCCAATTAATGAGGCACTGACCTCATTAACACTACACCCTGTATACTTCATCCGATACCAGTGCTTATATAGTTACATTGTGAACCTTGTGTTGCCCTATTATGTATTTTAATTTAATTTTATTTTATTTTCATGTCCTTAATGATCTGTTGAGCTGCTCGCAGAAAAATACTTTTCACTGTACCTCGGTACACGTGACAATAAATCCAATCCAATGATTGATTCCATACCGTTTTGCGGGTCTGAGATGAAGGGGAGCAGATCATCTGCATAGAGTGAGACTCTGTGCTCTCTGCCTCCTCTTCAGATAGCCTTTCAGTCTCTTGCGTCTCACACTGCGATCGCATTGGTTCGATTGCCAAGGCGAATGGGGACAGTGGGCACTCCTGCCTGGTGCCTCTGTGCAACTGGAAGTATTCAGAGCTGATGGTGTTGATCCGAATGCTCGCCTTGTGAGGCATTGGACAGGAGTCTCACCCAGGCGGTGAACCTTGTCTCTAGTCCAAACCAGCCCAGTACCTCAATGAGACTCTGTCAAACGCCTTTTCTGCGTCCAGGGATACGATCACCTCTGATGTTCTGTCCCAGATGGGGTTAGTATTGTGACATGAAAGGGAAAATGCTGGAAAATCTCAGCAAGTCTGGCAGCATCTGTAGGTAGAGAAACAAGCTAACGTTCCGAGTTCGATGACTCTTTGTCAAAGCAGGTATTGTGACATTATGTGTAATATCTGGTACATTAAGAGTTAATGTGATATTGTATCCAGTCCAAAGATGTGCAGGTTAGGTTAAATTGCCCTTTGTGGCCAAAAAGGTTAGGTTGCGTTATTTGGTTACATAGAACATACAGTGCAGCAGGAGGCCATTCAGCCCATCGAGTCTGCACCGACCCACTTAAGCCCTCACTTCCACCCTATTCCCGTAACCCAATAACCCCTCCTAACCTTTTGGACACGAAGGGCAATTTATCATGGCCAATCCAACTAACCTGCACACCTTTGGACTGTGGGAGGAAACCGGAGCACCCGGAGGAAACCCACGCACACACGGGGAGGACGTGCAGACTCCACACAGACAGTGACCCAGAGCCGGGAATCGAACCTGGGACCCTGGCGCTGTGAAGCCACAGTGCTAACCACTTGTACTCCGTGCTGCCCTACGGGGATAGTGTGGAGAGTGCACTTTCCAAGGGCCGGTGCAGACTCAATGGGCTGAATGGCCTCCTTCTACAATTTCTACAATTCTATACCACCAAATGGAGCTGGGGAACAGACCTGTAAAGGGAATGCCTCTCAGACTCCTGGGAATGTGTAGTGGGAGAGTAGAGAATCAGCAGATAGGTGAAGAGTTAGAGACAGCAGTTAGTATAGTGTGGAAAGTAATTGTAAATTGTAGTACTGCGAGCTTTAGGAATAGTGTTTGAACTGTATTAAGAGTAGTGCAATAAAAATTAGCTTTGTTAATTTAACTTAACTTTGTGATTCTTTGTGTACACTACCACCTGAATCTTTCCCGAGTAATAACACCACAACTATCACATTCAGCAGCTGCCTCATGTTCGCAGTTAGCTGACAAAGCCCGTCCTCTACACCCACCTCTGGTACGCAGTTCTCCAGTCTCCTGGCCAGGACTTTTGCGAGTATTTTCGCGTCCACATTAAACAGCGAAATAAAGAACAAAGAACAATACAGCAAAGGAACAGGCCCTTCGGCCCTCCAAACCTGTACCGGTCATGATATCAACCTTGGCCAAAACCCTCCGCAACTTCCTTGTGCCGTATCCCTCTGTACCCATCCTATCCATGTGTTTGTCAAGATGCCTTCTGAACGCCGTTAATGTATCTGCTTCCACAACCTCCCCTGGCAACGTGTTCCAGGCACTCACCACCCTCTGCGTAAAATACCTGCCTCACACATCTCCTCTAAACTTTGCCCCACGAACCTTAAACCTATGCCCCCTGGTGACTGACCCCTCCACCCTGGGAAAGAGTGCCTGCCCATCCACTCTATCCATGCCCCTCATAATCATGTAGACCTCTATCAGCCCCCTCAACCTTCATTGTTCTAATGTAAACAGTCCGAGTCTATTCAGGCTCCCTGCATGGCTAACACCCTCCAGACCAGGCAACATCCTGGTAAACCTCCTCTGCACCCTCTTCTGGTAGTGTGGCAACCAGAATTGTGCGCAATATTCCAAGTGTGGCCTTACTAACTGTAGCCTGACTTGCCAGTTTTTATACTTGACGCCCCGTCCAATGAAGGCAAGCATTCCGTTTGCTTTCTTGACGACCTTGTCCACTTGTGTTGCCATTTTCAAAGATCTGTGGACCTGCACGCCCAGATCTCACTGCCTTTCTATATTCCTAAAAGTTTTGCCATTTACGGTATATTTTCCCTCTATGTTAGACCTACCAAAATGCATTACCACACATTTGTCTGATTAAACTCCATTTGCCATTTCTCTGCCCAAGTCTCCAACCTATCTATGTCCTGCTGTATCTTCTGACAATCTTCAACACTATCTGCCACTCCACCAACCTTGGTGTCATCCGTGAACTTACTAATCAGATTGACTACATTTTCCTCCAAATTGTTTATGTACACCACAAACAACAGAGGCCCCAGCACCGATCCCTGTGGAATACCACTCGTTCCAACCTTCCATTCAGAAAAACACCCTTCTACTGCTACCTTCTGCCTTCTGTGACCGAGTCAGTTCTGTATCCACCTTGCCCCCTCACTTCTGATCCCGTGTGACCTCACCTTTTTTACCAGTCTGCCATGAGGCACCTGGTTAAAAGGCTTTACTGAAGTCCATATAGACAACATCCACTGCCTGACCCTCATCAATCAGAAATGGGCCTGTATGATCCACATTCCATTGGGTCTTTTCCTTTTTTGGGTCTCAGCGCTATGATGGCCTTTGTTAGCATTGGAGGCAGGATGCCCCTTGCTAGAAAGTCTGCGAACATTTCCCGTAGGTGCAGAGCGAGAGCCGGTGCAAATTATTTGCAGAGGTCACTGGAGAACCCATCAGGTCCCAGCATGTTCCCCACCTGCATGGAGCTGATGCTCTTATTTAGATTTTCGCCTTCAGGATACTTCCCAATGATTTTGTATTAATTGCTGGTGCCCATCATAAAATCTTGTGCCAATTCAGGCAGATGTTTTGCAACGAGTCTCTTCCCAGAAGGTTGGGTCCAGATCATTGTAGGGCAAGTCAGACCGTCTGCTGCCCAGTGGTTACCGGGTCACGGTGGGTGATGGTTCCCCTGTGTACGCGGCCCTGGTATCCCGCAGGCCCAGGGGCCCACTCAGAGTCTGTTCCTCGAGTCCTGTGTACAGTTCCATGTCCAGGGGATGATTGTTGACCTGGAGTTTGATCCGGATTTGAGCCACTTTGGGGGCAGTGACACAATTTAATTTCATCATCTCTTTATGTTCAAGCCGGTTGATTTGATGTGGCTTTGTCTTCCAGCCCCATCAGGGGCTGGTTTAGCTAGTGGCTGGTTTAGCTCACTCAGCTAAATCGCTGGCTTTTAAAGCAGGCCAAGCAGGCCAGCAGCACGGTTCGATTCCCGTACCAGCCTCCCCGGACAGACGCCGGAATGTGGCGACTAGGGGCTTTTCACAGTAACTTCATTGAAGCCTACTCGTGACAATAAGCAATTTTCATTTTCATTTTTCATTTTTTCACCCTGGGGGTACGCACTCTGACGATTCTGGCAGCCTTTCCTCGGGCGTGTTCTTCAACCACAGGTGCGGTAACTCTGATTTATCTTTGTGGATCCCCGGGGAAGTCTCCCATCTGTTTCTGGTGTGTTGTGCCACGACCCTGCTCCTTATCTCTCATGTTTGACTGTTTACTTGGTGGCAGGTGGGTCACGTGACCGCTGTCAGTGGGGAAACTGGTCCTCCAGTTTGGAGGTGGTCCGATGCTGAGCATATTGTTGCAGGTTCCGGGGTTTAGGTGTTTTAGTAAGCTCAGAGAAGGGGGCAAAAGAGGGGGAGGTGTGGCGCTGCTAGTCAAGGACAGTATTACGGTGGCGGAAAGGATGCTAGATGGGGACTTCTTCCGAGGTAGTATGGGCTGAGGTTAGAAACAGGAAAGGAGAGGTCACCCTGTTGGGAGTTTTCTATAGGCCACCTAATAGTTCTAGGGATGTAGAGGAAAGGATGGCGAAGATGATTCTGGAAAAGAGCGAAAGTAACAGGGTAGTTGTTATGGGAGACTTTAACTGTCCAAATATTGACTGGAAAAGATATAGTTCGAGTACATTAGATGGGTCATTCTTTGTACAATGTGTGCAGGACGGTTTCCTGACACAATATGTTGACAGGCCAACAAGAGGCGAGGCCACATTGGATTTGGTTTTGGGTAATGAACCAGGCCAGGTGTTAGATCTGGAGGTAGGTGAGCACTTTGGAGACAGTGACCACAATTCGGTGACCTTTACGTTAGTGATGGAAAGGGATAAGTATACCCCGCAGGGCAAGAGTTATAGCTGGGGGAAGGGCAATTATGATGCCATTAGACATGACTTAGAATGTGTTGGTTGGAGAAGTAGGCTGCAAGGGTTGGGCACACTGGATATGTGGAGCTTGTTCAAGGAACAGCTATTGCATGTTCTTGATAAGTACGTACCAGTCAGGCAGGGAGGAAGGGGTCGAGCGAGGGAACCGCGGCTTACCAAAGAAGTGGAATCTCTTGTTAAGAGGAAGAAGGAGGCCGATGTGAAGGTGAGGCGTGAAGTTTCAGTTGGGGCGCTTGATAGTTACAAGCAAGCAAGGAAGGATCTAAAGAGAGAGCTGAGACGAGCAAGGAGGGGACATGAGAAGTCTTTGGCAGGTAGGATCAAGGAAAACCCAAAAGCTTTCTATAGGTATGTCAGGAATAAAAGAATGACTAGGGTAAGAGTAGGGCCAGTCAAGGACAGTGGTGGGAAGTTGTGTGTGGAGGCTGAGGAGATAAGCGAGATACTAAATGAATACTTTTCGTCAGTATTCACTCAAGAAAAAGATAATATTGTGGAGGAGAATGCTGAGACCCAGGCTATTAGAATAGAATAATTAGAATAGATGGCATTGAGGTGCGTAGGGAAGAAGTGTTGGCAATTCTGGACAAGGTGAAAATAGATAAGTCCCCGGGGCCGGATGGGATTTATCCTAGGATTCTCTGGGAAGCCAGGGAAGAGATTGCTGAGCCTTTGGCTTTGATTTTTAGGTCATCATTGGCTACAGGAATAGTGCCAGAGGACTGGAGGATAGCAAATGTGGTCCCTTTGTTCAAGAAGGGGAGTAGAGATAACCCCGGTAACTATAGGCCGGTGAGCCTAACGTCTGTGGTGGGTAAAGTCTTGGAGAGGATTATAAAAGATACGATTTATAATCATCTAGATAGGAATAATATGATTAGGGATAGTCAGCATGGTTTTGTGAAGGGTAGGTCATGCCTCACAAACCTTATCGAGTTCTTTGAGAAGGTGACTGAACAGGTAGACGAGGGTAGAGCAGCTGATGTGGTGTATATGGATTTCAGTAAAGCATTTGATAAGGTTCCCCACGGTCGGCTATTGCAGAAAATACGGAGGCTGGGGATTGAGGGTGATTTAGAGATGTGGATCAGAAATTGGCTAGTTGAAAGAAGACAGAGAGTGGTAGTTGATGGGAAATGTTCAGAATGGAGTTCAGTTACGAGTGGCGTACCACAAGGATCTGTTCTGGGGCCGTTGCTGTTTGTCATTTTTATAAATGACCTAGAGGAGGGCGCAGAAGGATGGGTGAGTAAATTTGCAGACGACACTAAAGTCGGTGGAGTTGTAGACAGTGCGGAAGGATGTTGCAGGTTACAGAGGGACATAGATAAGCTGCAGAGCTGGGCTGAGAGGTGGCAAATGGAGTTCAATGTGGAGAAGTGTGAGGTGATTCACTTTGGAAAGAATAACAGAAATGCGGAATATTTGGCTAATGGTAAAATTCTTGGTAGTGTGGATGAGCAGAGGGATCTCGGTGTCCATGTACATAGATCCCTGAAAGTTGCCACCCAGGTTGATAGGGTTGTGAAGAAGGCCTATGGTGTGTTGGCCTTTATTGGTAGAGGGATTGAGTTCCGGAGCCATGAGGTCATGTTGCAGTTGTACAAAACTCTAGTACGGCCGCATTTGGAGTATTGCGTACAGTTCTGGTCGCCTCATTATAGGAAGGACGTGGAAGCTTTGGAACGGGTGCAGAGGAGATTTACCAGGATGTTGCCTGGTATGGAGGGAAAATCTTATGAGGAAAGGCTGATGGACTTGAGGTTGTTTTCATTAGAGAGAAGAAGGTTAAGAGGTGACTTAATAGAGGCATACAAAATGATCAGAGGGTTAGATAGGGTGGACAGCGAGAGCCTTCTCCCGCGGATGGAGGTGGCTAGCACGAGGGGACATAGCCTTAAATTGATGGGTAATAGATATAGGACAGAGGTCAGAGGTGGGTTTTTTACGCAAAGAGTGGTGAGGCCGTGGAATGCCCTACCTGCAACAGTAGTGAACACGCCAACATTGAGGGCATTTAAAAATTTATTGGATAAGCATATGGATGATAAGGGCATAGTGTAGGTTAGATGGCCTTTAGATTTTTTCCATGTCGGTGCAACATCGAGGGCCGAAGGGCCTGTACTGCGCTGTATCGTTCTATGTTCTATGTTCTATGTAATCCATGGAACCCTGCAGTTCCTGGGCACCTTTCTCAGTGTTCACGTGGGACAGTGACAATTCTACAGCTCTTTACGTCCAGGGTAGGTTCCTCCAGCAGTTTCCTCTGGGTTGTGACATCATTTATCCCGCATACTAGTCAATCCCACAGCATCTCTGGGAGGTAAGGTCCATAATCACACAGTGTTCCACCAGTTTCTGAAGTATTGGCAGAAATTCCGTGTTGAATCTATAATGTTGCAATATCACAGATGGTTGAGGGTCTTACTGCTTCATCCCTGGGTCTTTCAGTTCATTAAAGGATTTTGGATCTGCGGCTTCCTGGTTAGTCAGGCTTTGAATGATGCTGAATGTTGGGGCTCTGCAAGTGGTCAGGAGAATTGCCTCCTGTCAGTCTGCACCTTCTATGTCATTTGCCCGATGGAAATATCTCCATCTTTCGGCATCTGGGGCCAATCCTCCACGCCTGCAGCGTATGGCTCTAGTTTGGCAAACAGCACCATTTTCAGATCTTCTCTGTCCTTTCTTACAGAATCAACGTACAGGAAGTCTGTCCAGAAACCTTATCTTACTCCTCGTCGCCAACGTAGTAACCCAGGAGACACGGTCTGGAAGGTTAACTGCTTATTTCTAACTCCAAAGTACAGCCGCTACCCTGACGTACAACAGCAAAACCCCATCCCAGGGTTATCAGAACTGGCAGTCCATCTTCGGGCCACCATTTAAAGAGTTAAGTTAACGAGTCCCAGCTGGGAGGGCCTCCGCCCGTTACCAGAGTAACCCCTAGGCCACAAGCCCCACGGGGAGGCCTATTACTGACCCCCTGTGGTCCACATGGGGGTCATCGCACCCACCAAAACAGGGTCACACCCACCAAACTGCCTTCTCCCACTTTCTGACCCCCAGATTCACCCCTCCCATCTCTGAAAAATTCTGCCCAGAATTTCAAATCATCTTTACAGTTCAATGGGCTATGCATCATAAATTAAGTCAAACATAAATTAGTTATCATTAATTAATTGCATAACTATGAAGAGAAAAATAATTGTTGAACATATAAACGCCTGAGCTGCTTGTTATATTTTCCACTCTACTTTTCCCAACTCACAATCTTTATTCATGATCAGCACGGAGCAATGTTGTAAAAATCATCTTCACCCTTCAGAATATAATAAAGCTTTCAAGATATCGCACTAAATCACAAAGGTTGGTGATTCTATACAATGTTTGAACGTGACATCTTATAGAATATTCTAGAGTCCGACACAGTTCAGCCATCGGCAGCTCTGAAATCTGAAACTGAAAGATGCCCTTGTGGAGGAGAAAATCTGTTAACTGTGTCTGACCCTCCAATAAGCACACACACCAGCTACATGCAAATGGATCCAGTTCAATAGTCTTTATAATGAGACTGCAGAGACGTTACATAAACCTTTTCATCAATTCAGCATTTGTATTTTCACAGCAAAATGGCAAAAAATCAAGATTTAATTTTTCAAAGCAGTTAAGAATGCTCAAATCATTTACCATCAAGTGTGACTTATTAAGTCGACACGGTGTATAAGGGGAGCCAGTTTTTCAGTCAGAATGCATGTTTGCACCGACACTCAGCGTATAATGCAACTCCCCATTTCTCCGCTAATGCATGTTTATGGCTGTCCTCACATTGTGAATCGGCCTCACATTTTCAACTCAAAAGACAGACATTTTTAGGGTTATATTCGCCTTCAGCTACGGGGATAGATTGGAGAAGTTGGCACTGTTCTCCTTGGAGAGAAGAAGGTTAACAGAAATCTGATGAAGATGTTCACAATCCTGAGGGAACTGGACAAAGTAGACGGGGAGGAAGTGTTCCCGCTGGTAAAAGGTTTGAAAATGAGAGGCACAGATTTGCAAAAGAAGCAAACGTGTTGTGAGAAACAAATGTTTCCTCAGCGAGTGATTTTGGTCTGGAATAAACAGCCTGGATGTGTGGTGGAGGCAGGTTCAGTGGAGACATTAAAGGGCCATTGGATGGTATGTGGAGTGGGTAGGGGTATAGCTCTGAGTCACAAAGTCCATTTTAAAGTTTTAGAGTTCAAATTCACAATCTGGAATGAATTTCAGGCACAAGCAGCATTTCAATGAATTTAGAGACAAGGGGCGCGATTGAAACGCCTCATTAGACCATAAGACACAGGAGCAGAATTAGGCCACTTGGCCCATCGAGTCTGCTCCGCCATTCAATCATGGCTGATAATTTTCTCATCCCCATTCTCCTGCCTTCTCTCCATAACCCCGATCCCCTTATTCCCTCATCGAGCCCGACTCGGTGACACATTGACACCGTTAAATCTCTCGCGACATCTGAGATGCTAGGGAAGCCTCCTGAGATCTATCACTATGCGAGAACCAGATTTACATATTTAAGTGAGCCATTAAGTCCATTTAAATATGTTGGCGCCCGATACTCCAGAGGCCGGGGAACAAACGCCCGGGCCTGGGAGACCTAACTAAGGTACTGTTTGGCACTGGCCCATACAAACTACCAGGGTGCCAGGCTGTCAGTTCAAGGTGCCAATGCCAGGGATCAGGCCCGGGGGGTGTGCAATAATCTTTATTGTCACAAGTAGGCTGACATTAACACTGCAATGAAGGTAACTGTGAAAATCCCCTAGTTGCCACATTCCGGCGCCTGTTAAATCGTGCCCATGGTCTGAATAGAATCGACCCTTTCAGCATCTGTGAAGAGGAAATAAAGTTTCGACCTGGTAGATATGCACCAGACATGGAAGTTGAAGTATTCAGTTTAACTTCAACTAGAACTGAACAAAATGAAACAGAGGCCGGTATTTCCAGCTCTACCACCTCAGGCCATTCAGCCCTTTGAGCCTGTTCCACCATTCAACATGACCATGGCTGATCCTCTTTCTCAATGCCATACTCCCCACGCTTTCCCCATTCCCCTCGACATCTTTACAGGCTAGAAATCTATCTATTCCCTTCTTAAATATATTCAGTATCTTAGCCTCCACAGCCTCCTGTGCTAGAGATTTCCGTAGGTTCATTCCGTCTGAGTGAAGAAGCTTCTCCTTGTCTCAGTCTTGAATGGTCTCGTCCGATCCTGACACTCTGACCCCTTTTACTAGACCTGACCAGCCAGAGGAAACAACATCCCTGTGTTCAGTTTCTCCAGCCCCACAAGAATTTTATACATTTCAGTGAGCTCCCCTCTCATTATAAACTCCAGTGAATACCGGCCAGCCAACCCAATCTCTCCTCATACCACAATCCTGCCATCCCAGAAATCAGTCTGGTGAACCTTCGCTCCACTCCCTCTATGGCAAGTATTTCCTTCCTTAGATAAGGAGACCAAAGCTGAATACAATCGTCCAGGTGTGGCCTCACAAAGGACCAATCCGTTGACTTTCCGCAGGACGGACCTTTCCCAATCGCAAGTGGGGCTGGAAAATTCTGCCCAGAGAGGGCAACTAGAAAGGAAAAGTCTTGGGTCATTTTGCAAAACAGTTACCCAATCTGCTTTAGGTCTCTGCAGTAGAGGGGAAAACACACCAGGTAGAGGAGGAAAGTAAATTTCTAACTCACACAGCAGAAATATGAGGTGTTGAGGGCAATAGTGAAATGGGATGAAGGAACAGATGATCCTACAGCGTAACGCATTTAGCTGCTGCTCAGACTGTTTAAAGATCGGGCAATGCATCGGAGGGGAACATACGATTAAACATCACAGAGTATGCAGCAGAACTTGAAGGCCCGAAATTCATCTGAACTTCTCAGATTTATAGAATGGTTACAGCACAGGGGAGGCCATTCAGCTCAGCATGTGTGTTCTGGCCCTCTGCGGGAGTAATTCACTTGGTGCCACTCCCTGCCTTCCATCCATAGCTCCAAAATTGCTCTGCTTTCAGATGATGATCCAATTCCATTCCGGAAGCCTCAATTGGTCCTGTCTACACCACATGCTCTCAGGCATTCCAGATCCCAATCACTCCCTGCCTTACATTTGATTTTGATTGTGTTATACCATCGTCCAGCTGTGGATCAGCCATTCTGCCTGAAAGCTTTGTCCCTGAACCAGACAAGGGGGTGAGGGGCTGAGCAAGAAGGAGGTGGAGGGGGTGATGGTGATGGTCAGGAAGCACTCTTGCTCCACAGCAACGTTTGGAAAAAAATATTCCAATTACTGTTGACCTTGCAGCAGCGCCCACTGAGGGACTTAGATTGGAGCAAACTCGACATTGGCCCCATTAATCAGTGTCTTTCATTTCAAATTTACAGCATTTTTATGGGTTTTTTGTGCCATCGAGGCTTATGTTGAAAGTTACTCAGTATTCTGGTATTGCTCAACATTCCTCACCTTGTCCAATTCTGATGAAGGGCCATCGATCTGAAACAGTGGGCTGAACGTTATGGGGGCAGCATATTTCCTGAGCAAAACTCCAGTCATCAGCAGCACCCCCGTGCCCCCCCCCCCACCCCACCCCGCCCCCCTCCCTCCCCCCACCCCCCCCCCCCCCCCCCCCCCCCCCCCACCCCAGCCAAGCAAAACACAAGAACTCACGGATCAGCCGGAGGCTATGCGCCCCCATGAGCCTGTCGTGCCACAACATGGCTGGTCTGATTGTGAACTCAAATCCACTTTCCTGTTTCTCCCCACATCCCTTATCCATTAAAAATCTCTCAAAATCAGCCTGGAATAGATTCAGCGAGCCTGCCTCCACCCGCGTGGGAAAGGGAATTCCACAGGCTGTCAAACCTCCAAAAAGACAATCCTCCTCCTCCTAGTGTTAAATGGGAGGTCCCTCAATGTTAAACTGTGTCCCCCCAGTTCCAGTCTCCACCATAAGGGGTACCATCCTTTCAGCATTGACCCTGTTGAGACCCCTCAGGGTTTTCCTTCTTAATCACCTGTTGCACTTGTAAACCAACCTTCTGTGACTCATGCACGAGCACACCCAGGTCTCTCTGTACAGCGGCATGCTTTAATATTTTATCGTTTAAATAATAATCCCGTTTGCTGTTATTCCTACCAAAATGGATAACCTCACATTTGTCAACATTGTATTCCATCTGCCAGACCCTAGCCCATTCACTTAACCTATCCAAATCCCTCTGCAGACTTCCAGTATCCTCTGCACTTTTCGCTTTACCACTCATCTTAGTGTCATCTGCAAACTTGGACACATTGCCCTTGGTTCGCAACTCCAAATCATCTCTGTAAATTGTGAACAAGAACAAGTGTATGCAGTGTATACAGTGTATACAGTGTATAAAGTGTATACAGTGTATAAAGTGTATAAAGTTATAAAGTGTATAAAGTGTATACAGTGTATAAAGTGTATAAAGTGTATACAGTGTATAAAGTGTATACAGTGTATACAGTGTATAAAGTGTATACAGTGTATAAAGTGTATAAAGTGTATTAAGTGTATAAAGTGTATACAGTGTATAAAGTGTATAAAGTGTATACAGTGTATACAGTGTATAAAGTGTATAAAGTGTATACAGTGTATAAAGTGTATAAAGTGTATAAAGTGTATACAGTGTATAAAGCGTATAAAGTGTATACAGTGTAGAAAGTGTATACAGTGTAGACAGTGTAGACAGTGTATACAGTGTATAAAGTGTATAAAGTGTATACAGTGTATAAAGTGTATAAAGTGTAGACAGTGTAGACAGTGTATAAAGTGTATACAGTGTATAAAGTGTATACAGTGTATAAAGTGTATAAAGTGTATACAGTGTATACAGCGTATAAAGTGTATAACGTGTATACAGTGTATAAAGTGTATAAAGTGTATAAAGTGCATAAAGTGTATAAAGTGTATACAGTGTATACAGCGTATAAAGTGTATAACGTGTATACAGTGTATAAAGTGTATAAAGTGTATAAAGTGCATAAAGTGTATACAGTGTATACAGTGTATAAAGTGTATAAAGTGTATAAAGTGTATACAGTGTATAAAGTGTATAAAGTGTATACAGCGTATACAGTGTATAAAGTGTATAAAGTGTATAAAGTGTATACAGTGTATAAAGTGTATACAGTGTATACAGTGTATAAAGTGTATACAGTGTATAAAGTGTATAAAGTGTATACAGTGTATAAAGTGTATAAAGTGTATACAGTGTATAAAGTGTATACAGTGTATACAGTGTATAAAGTGTATAAAGTGTATACAGTGTATAAAGTGTATAAAGTGTATTAAGTGTATAAAGCGTATAAAGTGTATACAGTGTATAAAGTGTATAAAGTGTATACAGTGTATAAAGTGTATACAGTGTATAAAGTGTATAAAGTGTATACAGTGTATAAAGTGTATAAAGTGTATACAGTGTATAAAGTGTATAAAGTGTATACAGTGTAGAAAGTGTATACAGTGTAGACAGTGTAGACAGTGTATACAGTGTATAAAGTGTATAAAGTGTATACAGTGTATAAAGTGTATAAAGTGTAGACAGTGTAGACAGTGTATAAAGTGTATACAGTGTATAAAGTGTATACAGTGTATAAAGTGTATAAAGTGTATACAGTGTATACAGCGTATAAAGTGTATAACGTGTATACAGTGTATAAAGTGTATAAAGTGTATAAAGTGTATACAGTGTATAAAGTGTATACAGTGTATGAAGTGTATAAAGTGCATAAAGTGTATACAGTGTATACAGTGTATAAAGTGTATAAAGTGTATACAGTGTATAAAGTGTATACAGTGTATAAAGTGTATAAAGTGTATACAGCGTATACAGTGTATAAAGTGTATAAAGTGTATAAAGTGTATACAGTGTATACAGTGTATAAAGTGTATACAGCGTATAGTGTATACAGTGTATACAGTGTATAAAGTGTATAAAGTGTATACAGTGTATAAAGTGTATAAAGTGTATACAGTGTATAAAGTGTATACAGTGTATAAAGTGTATAAAGTGTATACAGCGTATACAGTGTATAAAGTGTATAAAGTGTATAAAGTGTATACAGTGTATACAGTGTATAAAGTGTATACAGCGTATAGTGTATACAGTGTATACAGTGTATAAAGTGTATAAAGTGTATACAGTGTATAAAGTGTATAAAGTGTATACAGTGTATAAAGTGTATAAAGTGTATACAGTGTAGAAAGTGTATACAGTGTAGACAGTGTAGACAGTGTATACAGTGTATAAAGTGTATAAAGTGTATAAAGTGTATACAGTGTATAAAGTGTATAAAGTGTAGACAGTGTAGACAGTGTATAAAGTGTATACAGTGTATAAAGTGTATACAGTGTATAAAGTGTATAAAGTGTATACAGTGTATACAGCGTATAAAGTGTATAACGTGTATACAGTGTATAAAGTGTATAAAGTGTATAAAGTGTATACAGTGTATAAAGTGTATACAGTGTATGAAGTGTATAAAGTGCATAAAGTGTATACAGTGTATACAGTGTATAAAGTGTATAAAGTGTATACAGTGTATAAAGTGTATACAGTGTATAAAGTGTATAAAGTGTATACAGCGTATACAGTGTATAAAGTGTATAAAGTGTATAAAGTGTATACAGTGTATACAGTGTATAAAGTGTATACAGCGTATAGTGTATACAGTGTATACAGTGTATAAAGTGTATACAGTGTAGAAAGTGTAGAAAGTGTATAAAGTGTATACAGTGTATAAAGTGTATAAAGTGTATACAGTGTATAAAGTGTATAAAGTGTATAAAGTGTATACAGTTTATACAGTGTATAAAGTGTATACAGTGTATAAAGTGTATAAAGTGTATACAGTGTATAAAGTGTATACAGTGTATAAAGTATAAAGTGTATACAGTGTATAAAGTGTAAAACACGGCGAGCGGCGATTCGTGGCGTGGGTCGGGCGCGGGGGGGGAGAATAGCTGGGAGGGCGTGAAAAATGTCGGGAGGCCCTCCCACTATTCTCCCACCCGGCGTGGGGGGACGGAGAATCGCGTCTGGGGTCTCACCAATTGCTGAAAATTGTCAAGTTTGAGAGCAATAGTTTTTTGTCAGGTTTGCCTTTCAAGGGATAAGGTGCAACAGCAGTAACTACACTATCCATATACATCAGCATATTTCTATCTAGACTATCTGTATAGATCAGTGTAGATCCATATAGACTAACCATATAGATATGTACAGACTATATATATATCGATCATGTAGATCCGTGTAGACTATCTGTTTGGACCAGTATAGATCTGTATAGACTATCCATATAGATCAGTATAGATCCATACAGGTATCCATTTAGATCAGTAAAAATCCATATATACTATTCATGAAGATCAGTACAGATATTCATATGTATAGATCAGTGTAGATCCAAATAGACTATCCATATTGCTCAGCATACATCCGTATAGACTATCCATATAGGTATATATAAATGATCCATATAGATCAGTATGCATCGATATAGACTATCTATATTGATCATAGCCAACCGCATAGACTATCCATATAGATCCATATAGACTATCCATATAGATCAGTACAGATCCACATAGACCATCAGTATAGATCCATGTAGACTATCCATATAGATCCGTATAAGCGGACAATATAGATCAGTATGCATCCGTATAGACTATCCACATTGATCAGTAGACATCCATAAAGACTATCCATATAGATCAGTGTAGATCCATATAGACGGTATGTCTAAATCAGTACAGATCCATTTACATTATCTACATAGGTCAGTGTAGATCCATATACATTATCCATTTAGATTAGTGTAGATCTGTATAAACTGTCCATATAGATCAGTGTGGGCGGGATTCTCCAAGCCCCCGCCAGGTGGGAGAATCGGCGGGGGTCAGCGTGAAACCCGCCCCCGCCGTCCTCCCAATTCTCCCGCCCCCCCAAAAACCAACCCGGCATGAGTCACGCCGCCCACTTCGGAGAATGGCGGGGTCCAGCGCACCTCAATGGGCGCCGGGGCCACCCGAATTCTCCGGCCCGCGATGGGCCGAAGATCCGCCCGCCTGTAGCCGGTCCTGCCGGCGTACATTAGAGTAGGTCCCTTACCGGCGGGACCTGGCAGCGCGGGCAGGCTCCAGGGTTCTTGGGGGGCGCGGGGAGATATCGCCCCAGAAGGTGCCCCCCACGGTGGCCTGGCCCACGATCGGGGCCCAACGATCCGCAGGCGGGCCTGTGCCGTGGGGGAACACGGAGGCTGTCGTCCTCCACCATTCCCGGTGCAGAAGCGAATCCCTCTGCGCAGACGCAAGGATGACGCCAGCACGTGCTAGCGCTCCCGCGCATGCGCCGACTCGCGCTGACTGGCGGAGGCCCTTCGGCGCTGGTTGGTGTGGTGCCAAGCCACTTTCCCGGGGCACCAACCACTCCAGCGTGGGCCTAGCCCCTGAAGGTGCGGAGGATTCTCCACCTTTGGGGCGGCCCGACGCTGGAGTGGTTCACACCACTCCGCCCCACAAGGACCCCCGCCGGGTAGGTGTGAATCCCGCCCTATATGTCTGCATAGACTATCAGTATAGATCCATATAGGCTATCCATATAGATCAATTTGGATCTGTATAAACTACCCATATATATCAGTATAGATCCATGTAGACTGTCTGTATAAATCAGTATAGATCCATATAGACTGCATGTATAAATCAGTATAGATCCATATAGGCTATCTGTATAGATCAATTTGGATCTGTATAAACTACCCATATAGATCAGTATAGATCCATATAGGCTATATGTATAGATCAGTATAGATCCATATAGACTGTCTGTATAGATCAGTATAGATCCATGTAGACTGTCTGTATAGATCAGTATAGATCCATATAGACTGCATGTATAGATCAGTATAGATCCATGTAGACTATACATATAAATCAGTATAGATCCATATAG
Organism: Scyliorhinus canicula; assembly: GCF_902713615.1. NCBI lineage: Eukaryota > Metazoa > Chordata > Chondrichthyes > Carcharhiniformes > Scyliorhinidae > Scyliorhinus > Scyliorhinus canicula. Next base: position 450,968 of record NC_052160.1, read on the forward strand.
ACTGTCTGTATAGATCAGTATAGATCCATATAGACTGCATGTATAGATCAGTATAGATCCATGTAGACTATACATATAAATCAGTATAGATCCATATAGGCTATCTGTATAGATCAGTATAGATCCATATAGACTGTCTGTATAGATCAGTATAGATCCATGTAGACTATACATATAAATCAGTATAGATCCATATAGGCTATCTGTATAGATCAGTATAGATCCATATAGACTGTCTGTATAGATCAGTATAGATCCATGTAGACTGTCTGTATAGATCAGTATAGATCCATATAGGCTATCTGTATAGATCAGTATAGATCCATGTAGACTATACATATAAATCAGTATAGATCCATATAGACTGTCTGTATAGATCAGTATAGATCCATATAGACTGTCTGTATAGATCAGTATAGATCCATATAGACTGTCTGTATAGATCAGTATAGATCCATGTAGACTATACATATAAATCAGTATAGATCCATGTAGACTATACATATAAATCAGTATAGATCCATATAGACTGTCTGTATAGATCAGTATAGATCCATATAGACTGTCTGTATCGATCAGTATAGATCCATGTAGACTATCCATATAAATCAGTATAGATCCATATAGGCTATCTGTATAGATCAGTATAGATCCATATAGACTCTCTGTATAAATCAGTATAGATCCATATAGGCTATCTGTATAGATCAGTATAGATCCATATAGACTCTCTGTATAGATCAGCCATGATCCAATTTAATGGCTGGGCAGTGCTGATTGGCTGAATGGTCTCTGTTGTTCCTTCTCTCCCATTTCCCAGAACATTGCATCACACGGCCATGCAAAGCAAATTAAACAAATAGGCAAAGCCACGTGTATTTACAGTGTTAGAATGGAAAACTCAAACTAAATACTATTTCATATTGGTTGATTGAAATCTAATATGTTGTTATTACTTTAATGCAATATTTTCTTTAATAAGAGCTCAGAAATCACTGTCATGAACAGCCATCTCAGTGCACTCAGCAGCAGAATATCGAGAGCGAGGTTCCCTCACCTTCTCAAATGTGAAAATTCCACTGACAGGAAAATGGCAGAACTGTTCTCAGCTATGTTACAGAATTAAATTATCACAGCAGGAGGTTCCTCACAGCCATCGCTTTATAGATCCAGTCTGCTGTCAATTCTGTGCTGAATGCGTGATCATTTTGGAGATGGGTTTGATTAATTGGGAAGTATGATAATATACCCTTCAAATCTCCCTGTGTGTCAATGTTTTGTAACAGACATGCTGGAGATTCTGGCTGTGATGTTCAACTTTATTTAATCTGACCCAAAACAGACTAAAGCAGATTGTATGAGATGGACAATAACAGAGAAAGGTAGAATCACTTTTAGAATAACACTAACGCAAATGCATTTTTAAACAAAGGGCTACAAAGGCCCACAGCGCCAGAGAGACAGTGCCAGAGAGACAGTGCCAGAGAGATAGTGCCAGAGAGACAGTGCCAGAGAGACAGTGCTAGAGACAGTGCCAGAGAGATAGTGCCAGAGACAGTGCCAGAGAGACAGTGCCAGAGACAGTGCCAGAGAGACAGTGCCAGATAGACAGTGCCAGAGAGACAGTGCCAGAGACAGTGCCAGAGAGACAACGCCAGAGAGAGAGTGCCAGAGAGACAGTGCCAGAGAGATAGTGCCAGAGACAGTGCCAGAGAGACAGCGCCAGAGAGATAGTGCCAGAGAGACAGCGCCAGAGAGAGAGTGCCAGAGAGACAGTGCTAGAGACAGTGCCAGAGAGACAGTGCCAGAGACAGTGCCAGAGAGACAGTGCTAGAGACAGTGCCAGAGAGACAGTGCCAGAGAGACAGTGCTAGAGACAGTGCCAGAGAGACAGCGCCAGAGAGAGTGTGAAAGACAGTGCCAGGGAGACAGTTCCAGAGGGACCATGCCAGAGACAGTGCCAGAGAGATAGTGCCAGAGACAGTGCCAGAGAGACAGTGCCAGAGAGACAGCGCCAGAGAGAGAGTGCCAGAGAGACAGTGCTAGAGACAGTGCCAGAGAGACAGTGCCAGAGACAGTGCCAGAGAGACAGTGCCAGAGAGACAGTGCCAGAGAGACAGTGCCAGAGAGATAGTGCCAGCGAGACAGTGCCAGAGAGGCAGTGCCAGGGAGACAGTGCCAGAGAGACAGTGCTAGAGACAGTGCCAGAGAGATAGTGCCAGAGACAGTGCCAGAGAGACAGTGCCAGAGACAGTGCCAGAGAGACAGTGCCAGATAGACAGTGCTAGAGACAGTGCCAGAGAGACAGTGCCAGAGACAGTGCCAGAGAGACAGTGCCAGAGACAGTGCCAGAGAGACAGTGCCAGAGAGACAGTGCCAGAGACAGTGCCAGAGAGACAGCGCCAGAGAGATAGTGCCAGAGAGACAGCGCCAGAGAGACAGCGCCAGAGAGAGAGTGCCAGAGAGACAGTGCCAGAGACAGCGCCAGAGAGATAGTGCCAGAGAGACAGTGCCAGAGAGACAGCGCCAGAGGGAGAGTGCCAGAGAGACAGTGCTAGAGACAGTGCCAGAGAGACAGCGCCAGAGAGATAGTGCCAGAGAGACAGTGCCAGAGACAGCGCCAGAGAGATAGTGCCAGAGAGACAGTGCCAGAGAGACAGCGCCAGAGAGAGAGTGCCAGAGAGACAGTGCTAGAGACAGTGCCAGAGAGACAGTGCCAGAGACAGTGCCAGAGAGACAGTGCTAGAGACAGTGCCAGAGAGACAGTGCCAGAGAGACAGTGCTAGAGACAGTGCCAGAGAGAGAGCGCAAGAGAGAGAGTGTGAAAGACAGTGCCAGGGAGACAGTTCCAGAGGGACCGTGCCAGAGACAGTGCCAAAGGGACAGTGCCAGAGAGACAGTGCCAGAGACAGTGCTAGGGAGACAGTTCCAGAGGGACAGTGCCAGAGAGAGTGACAGAGAGACAGTGCATAGACAGTGCCAGAGACAGTGCCAGAGATACAGTGCCAGACACAGTGCAAGACCCAGTGCAGAGAGATAGTGACAGAGACTGTGCCAGAGAGACAGTGTCAGCAGGACAGTGCCAGAGACAGTGCCAGAGACAGTGCCAGAGACACAGTGCCAGACACAGTGCAAGACCCAGTGCAGAGAGATAGTGACAGAGACTGTGCCAGAGAAATAGTGTCAGCAGGACAGTGCCAGAGACAGTGCCAGAGAGACAGTGCCAGAGACAGTGCCAGAGACACAGCACCAGAGATACAGTGCCAGAGAAACAAAGCCAGGGATACAGTGCCAGGGAGACAGTGCCAGGGAGACGGTGCCAGAGGGTCATTGCCAGAGGGACCGTGCCAGAGACAGTGTTGGAGACAGTGTCAGAGGGAAAGTGCCAGAGTGACAGTGCCAGAGAGACCGTGCCAGTGAGACAGTGCCAGAGGGACAGTGATGGGAGACAGTGCCAGGGAGACAGTGCCAGAGAGATAGTGCCAGAGAGACTGTGCCAAAGAGACAGTGCCAGGGAGGCATTGCCAGGGAGGCATTGCCAGAGAGACAGTGCCAGAGACAGTGCAAGAGAGACAGCGCCAGAGAGACAGTGCCAGGGAGGCATTGCCAGAGAGACAGTGCGAGAGACAGTGCCAGAGAGACAGTGCCAGAGACAGTGACAGACACAGTGTGAGAGACAGTTGGAGAGAGGCAGTGTGTGGGGGACAGTGTCAGAGAGACAGTGCGAGGGAGACAGTGCCAGAGAGTCCGTGCCAGAGAGACAGTGCTAGAGACAGTGCCAGAGAGACGTTGCAAGAGAGACAGTGCCAGAGACAGTGCCAGAGAGACAGTGTCAGACACAGTGCCAGAGACAGTGTGAGAGGGACAGTGCCAGAGAGACAGGGCGAGAGAGACATTGCCAGAGAGACAGTGCCAGATGGACAGTGCCAGAGACAGAGCCAGAGACAGTGCCAGAGACAGTGCCAGGGAGACAGTACCAGGGAGACAGTACCAGAGACAGTGCCAGGGAGACAGTACCAGAGACAGTGCTGGAGACAGTGCCAGAGACAGTGCCAGGGAGACAGTGCCAGGGAGACAGTGCCAGGGAGACAGTACCAGAGACAGTGCTGGAGACAGTGCCAGAGACAGTGCCAGGGAGACAGTGCCAGGGAGACAGTGCCAGGGATTGAGCCAAAGGGACAGTGCCAGAGAGACAGTGCCAGAGAGAGAGTGCTGGAGAGAGAGTGCTGGAGAGACTGTCAGAGAGACGGTTCCAGAGAAAGTGCTAGAGAGACAGTGCCAGTGAGACAGTGCCAGTGAGACAGCGCCAGACGGAGAGTGCAAGAGATAGTGCCAGAGAGGCAGTGCCAGAGAGAGAGTGCTGGAGAGACAGTGTCAGAGAGACAGTGCCAGAGAGACAGCACCAGATGGACAGTGCAAGAGAAAGTGCCAGAGAGACAGTGTCAGAGACACAGTGCCAGAGAGACAGTGTCAGAGACACAGTGCCAGAGAGACAGTGCCAGAGACACAGTGTAAGAGTCAGTGCCAGAGAGACAGCACCAGAGACAGTGCCAGACACAGTGTGAGAGACAGTGCCAGAGAGACAGTGCCAGAGAGATAGTGTTGGGTGGCAGTGCCAGAGACAGTGTCGGAGACAGTGCCAGAGAGACAGTGCCAGGGAGACAGTGCCAGAGACAGTGCTGGAGACAGTGCCAGAGACAGTGCTGGAGACAGTGCCAGAGACAGTGCCAGGGAGACAGTGCCAGAGAGACAGTGCCAGAGAGAGTGCCAGACACGGTGCCAGAGAGACAGTGCCAGAGACAGTGCCAGAGATACAGCACCAGAGATGCAGTGCCAGAGATACAGTGTCAGAGAGACTGCATCAGAGTGACAGTGCCAGGGAGAGAGTGCCAGAGAGACAGTGCCAGGGAGATTGCACCAGAGGGAGAGAGCCAGAGAGACAGTGCCAGAGAGATAGTGCCAGGGAGACAGTGTCAGGGAGACAGTGCCAGGGAGACAGTGCCAGAGGGACAGTGCCAGAGCCAGTGCAAGGGACAGTGCCAGAGGGACATTGCCAGAGGGACCGTGCCAGAGACAGTGTTGGAGACAGTGTCAGAGGGAAAGTGCCAGAGAGCCAGTTCCAGGGAGACAGTGCCAGAGTGACCGTGCCAGTGAGACAGTTCCAGATGGACAGTGAAGGGAGACAGTGCCAGAGGGACAGTGCCAGAGACTGTGCCAGGGAGACAGTGCCAGAGACAGTGCCAGAGAGACTGTGCCAGGGAGACAGTGCCAGTGAGACAGTGCCAGTGAGACAGTGCCAGGGAGACAGTGCCAGGGAGACAGTGCCAGAGAGACAGTGCAAGTAAAAGTGCCAGAGTGACAGTGTCAGACACAGTGCCAGGGACAGTGAGAGAGGGACAGTGCCAGAGAGACAGGGCGAGGGAAACAGCGCAAGAGAGCCCATGCCAGAGGGACAGTGCCAGAGACAGAGCCAGAGACAGTGTCAGGGAGACAGTGCCCGGGAGACAGTACCAGAGAGACAGCGCGAAGGACAGAGCAAGAGGGACAGTGCAAGAGAAAGTCCCAGAGAGACAGTACCAGAGAGACAGTGCTAGAGACAGTACCAGAGACAGTGCCAGAGAGACAGTGCCATAGAGAGAGTGCTGGAGAGAGAGTGCTGGAGAGACAGTGCCATAGAGACAGTGTCAGAGACAGTGCCAGAGAGGGAGCACCAGAGACAGTGCTGGACACAGTGTGAGAGACAGTGCCAGGGGGACAGTGCCAGATACAGTTTCGGAGACAGTGTCAGAGGGAAAGTGCCAGAGAGCCAGTTCCAGGGAGACAGTGCCAGAGTGACCGTGCCAGTGAGACAGTTCCAGATGGACAGTGAAGGGAGACAGTGCCAGAGGGACAGTGCCAGAGACTGTGCCAGGGAGACAGTGCCAGAGACAGTGCAAGAGAGACAGTGCCAGGGAGACATTGCCAGGGAGACATTGCCAGAGAGACAGTGTCAGAGACAGTGACAGAGAGATAGTGCGAGAGGGACAGTGCCAGAGAGGCAGTGCAACAGAAAGTGCCAGTGAGACAGTGCCAGTGAGAGAGTGCTGGAGAGACAGTGTCAGAGAGACAGTGCCAGAGACAGTGCCAGAGAGACAGTGACAGAGACAGTGTGAGAGTCACAGTGTCAGAGACAGTGCCAGAGAGACAGTGTCAGAGACACAGTGCCAGATACAGTGCCAGACACAGTGTGAGAGACAGTGCCAGAGAGACAGTGTCAGAGACACAGTGCCAGAGAGACAGTGACAGAGACAGTGTGAGAGTCACAGTGTCAGAGACAGTGCCAGAGAGACAGTGTCAGAGACACAGTGCCAGAGACAGTGCCAGAGAGACAGTGTCAGAGACAGTGCCAGAGAGACAGTGACAGAGACAGTGTGAGAGTCACAGTGTCAGAGACAGTGCCAGAGAGACAGTGTCAGAGACACAGTGCCAGAGACAGTGCCAGACACAGTGTGAGAGACAGTGCCAGAGAGACAGTGCCTGAGACACAGTTTAAGAGTCAGTGCAAGAGAGACAGCACCAGAGACAGTGCCAGACACAGTGTGAGAGACAGTGCCAGAGAGACAGTGTCAGAGACACAGTGCCAGAGACAGTGCCAGACACAGTGTGAGAGACAGTGCCAGAGAGACAGTGCCAGACACAGTGTGAGAGACAGTGCCAGAGAGACAGTGTCAGAGACACAGTGCCAGAGACAGTGCCAGATGCAGTGTGAGAGACAGTGCCAGAGAGACAGTGCCAGAGACACAGTGCCAGAGACAGTGCTAGATGCAGTGTGAGAGACAGTGCCAGAGAGACAGTGCCAGAGACACAGTGTAAGAGTCAGTGCAAGAGAGACAGCACCAGAGACAGTGCCAGACACAGTGTGAGAGACAGTGCCAGAGAGACAGTGTCAGAGACACAGTGCCAGAGACAGTGCCAGACACAGTGTGAGAGACAGTGCCAGAGAGACAGTGCCAGGGAGATAGTGTTGGGTTGACAGTGCAAAAGACAGTGTCGGAGACAGTGCCAGAGACGCAGTGACAGAGACAGTGTGAGAGACACAGTGTCAGAGACAGTGCCAGAGAGACAGTGTCAGAGACACAGTGCCAGAGACAGTGCCAGACACAGTGTGAGAGACAGTGCCAGAGACAGTGCCAGAGAGACAGCACCATAGACAGTGCCAGACACAGTGTGAGAGACAGTGCCAGAGAGACAGTGCCAGAGAGATAGTGTTGGGTGGACAGTGCCAGAGACAGTGTCGGAGACAGTGCCAGGGAGACATTGCCAGAGAGACAGTGCCAGAGAGACAGTGCCAGAAAAAGTGCCCGGGAGACAGTGCCAGGGAGACAGTGCCAGAGAGACAGTGCCAGAGACACAGTGCCAGAAACAGTGCCAGACACGGTGCCAGAGAGACAGTGCCAGAGACAGTGCCAGAGATACAGCACCAGAGATACAGCACCAGAGATGCAGTGCCAGAGATACAGTGTCAGAGAGACTGCATCAGAGTGACAGTGCCAGGGAGACAGTGCCAGAGAGACAGTACAAGAGACAGTGCCAGAGAGACAGTGCAAGAGACAGTGCCAGAGAGACTGTGCAAGAGACAGTGCCAGAGAGACAGTGTCAGACACAGTGCCAGGGACAGTGTGAGAGGGACAGTGCCAGAGAGACATGGCGAGGGAAACAGCGCCAGAGAGCCCAGGCCAGAGGGACAGTGCCAGAGACAGAGCCAGAGACAGTGCCAGGGAGACAGTGCCTGGGAGACAGTACCAGAGAGACAGCGCGAGGGATAGAGCCAGAGGGACAGTGCAAGAGAAAGTGCCAGAGAGACAGTGTCAGAGACAGTGCCAGGGGGACAGTGCCAGATACAGTTTCGGAGAGAGTGCCAGAGAGAGTGTCGGGGGGACAGTGTCGGAGACAGTGCCAGAGAGACAGTGCCAGGGGGACAGTGCCAGATACAGTTTCGGAGACAGTGCAAGAGAGACAGTGCCAGGGAGACAGTGCCAGAGACACAGTGCCAGAGACAGTGCCGGAGAGACAGTGTGAGAGACAGTTGCAGAGAGGCAGTGCCAGAGAGAGTGTCGGGGGGACAGTGTCGGAGACAGTGCCAGAGAGACAGTACCAGGGAGACAGTGCCAGAGACACAGTGCCAGAGACAGTGCCGGAGAGACAGTGTGAGAGACAGTGCCAGAGAGATAGTGCCAGAGAGACAGTGCCAGACACAGTGTGAGAGACAGTTGCAGAGAGGCAGTGCCAGAGAGAGTGTCGGGGGGACAGTGTCGGAGACAGTGCCAGAGACAGTGCAAGAGAGACAGTGCCAGGGAGACAGTGCCAGAGACAGTGCCAGAGACAGTGCCAGAGAGACAGTGCCAGAGACAGTGCCAGAGACAATACCAGGGAGACTGTACCAGTGAGACAGTGTGAGGGACAGAGCCAGAGGGACAGTGCAAGAGACAGTGCCAGAGAGACAGTGTCAGAGACACAGTGCCAGAGACAGTGCCAGACACAGTGTGAGAGACAGTGCCAGAGACAGTGCCAGAGAGACAGCACCATAGACAGTGCCAGACACAGTGTGAGAGACAGTGCCAGAGAGACAGTGCCAGAGAGATAGTGTTGGGTGGACAGTGCCAGAGACAGTGTCGGAGACAGTGCCAGGGAGACATTGCCAGAGAGACAGTGCCAGAGAGACAGTGCCAGAAAAAGTGCCCGGGAGACAGTGCCAGGGAGACAGTGCCAGAGAGACAGTGCCAGAGACACAGTGCCAGAAACAGTGCCAGACACGGTGCCAGAGAGACAGTGCCAGAGACAGTGCCAGAGATACAGCACCAGAGATACAGCACCAGAGATGCAGTGCCAGAGATACAGTGTCAGAGAGACTGCATCAGAGTGACAGTGCCAGGGAGACAGTGCCAGAGAGACAGTACAAGAGACAGTGCCAGAGAGACAGTGCAAGAGACAGTGCCAGAGAGACTGTGCAAGAGACAGTGCCAGAGAGACAGTGTCAGACACAGTGCCAGGGCCAGTGTGAGAGGGACAGTGCCAGAGAGACATGGCGAGGGAAACAGCGCCAGAGAGCCCAGGCCAGAGGGACAGTGCCAGAGACAGAGCCAGAGACAGTGCCAGGGAGACAGTGCCTGGGAGACAGTACCAGAGAGACAGCGCAAGGGATAGAGCCAGAGGGCCAGTGCAAGAGACAGTGCCAGAGAGACAGTGCAAGAGAAAGTGCCAGAGAGACAGTGTCAGAGACAGTGCCAGGGGGACAGTGCCAGATACAGTTTCGGAGAGAGTGCCAGAGAGAGTGTCGGGGGGACAGTGTCGGAGACAGTGCCAGAGAGACAGTGCCAGGGGGACAGTGCCAGATACAGTTTCGGAGACAGTGCAAGAGAGACAGTGCCAGGGAGACAGTGCCAGAGACACAGTGCCAGAGACAGTGCCGGAGAGACAGTGTGAGAGACAGTTGCAGAGAGGCAGTGCCAGAGAGAGTGTCGGGGGGACAGTGTCGGAGACAGTGCCAGAGAGACAGTACCAGGGAGACAGTGCCAGAGACACAGTGCCAGAGACAGTGCCGGAGAGACAGTGTGAGAGACAGTGCCAGAGAGATAGTACCAGAGAGACAGTGCCAGACACAGTGTGAGAGACAGTTGCAGAGAGGCAGTGCCAGAGAGAGTGTCGGGGGGACAGTGTCGGAGACAGTGCCAGAGACAGTGCAAGAGAGACAGTGCCAGGGAGACAGTGCCAGGAAGACAGTGCCAGAGTCAGTGCCAGACACAGTGCCAGAGAGACAGAGCCAGTCAGACAGTGCCAGCGGGGCTATGCCAGAGAGACAGTGCCAGAGTCAATGCCAGAGGGACAGTGCCAGAGACAGTGCCAGAGACAGTGCCTGGGAGACAGTACCAGAGAGACAGTGCCAGAGACAGTGCCAGAGACAGTGCCAGAGAGACAGTGCCAGAGACAGTGCCAGAGACAATACCAGGGAGACTGTACCAGTGAGACAGTGTGAGGGACAGAGCCAGAGGGACAGTGCAAGAGACAGTGCCAGAGAGACAGTGTCAGAGACACAGTGCCAGAGACAGTGCCAGACACAGTGTGAGAGACAGTGCCAGAGACAGTGCCAGAGAGACAGCACCATAGACAGTGCCAGACACAGTGTGAGAGACAGTGCCAGAGAGACAGTGCCAGAGAGATAGTGTTGGGTGGACAGTGCCAGAGACAGTGTCGGAGACAGTGCCAGGGAGACATTGCCAGAGAGACAGTGCCAGAGAGACAGTGCCAGAAAAAGTGCCCGGGAGACAGTGCCAGGGAGACAGTGCCAGAGAGACAGTGCCAGAGACACAGTGCCAGAAACAGTGCCAGACACGGTGCCAGAGAGACAGTGCCAGAGACAGTGCCAGAGATACAGCACCAGAGATACAGCACCAGAGATGCAGTGCCAGAGATACAGTGTCAGAGAGACTGCATCAGAGTGACAGTGCCAGGGAGACAGTGCCAGAGAGACAGTGCCAGAGACAGTGCCAGAGACAGTGCCAGAGACAGTGCCAGAGAGACAGTGCCAGAGACAGTGCCAGAGACAGTGCCAGAGAGACAGTGCCAGAGACAGTGCCAGAGACAATACCAGGGAGACTGTACCAGTGAGACAGTGTGAGGGACAGAGCCAGAGGGACAGTGCAAGAGACAGTGCCAGAGAGACAGTTCCAGAGAGACAGTGCCAGTGAGACAGTACCAGAGACAGTGCTATAGAGACAGTATTAGAGAGAAAGTGCCAGTGAGGCAGTGCCAGAGACAGTGCCAGAGACAGTGCCAGTGAGGCAGTGCCAGAGACAGTGCCAGAGAGACAGTGCCAGAGACAGTGCCAGAGACAGTGCCAGAGAGACAGTGCCAGAGAGACATGCCAGACACAGTGCCAGGGAGACAGTGCCAGAAGGACAGTGTCAGAGACAGTGGCAGAGAGGCAGTGTCAGTGACAGTGCCAGAGAAGGAGCACCAGAGACAGTGCCAGACACAGTGTGAGAGACAGTGCCATGGGGACAGTGCCAGATACACTGTCGGAGAGAGTGCAAGAGAGACAATGCCAGGGAGACATTGCCAGAGAGACAGTGTCAGAGACAGTGACAGAGAGACAGTGCCAGAGACAGTGCCAGCGACAGTGCTAGAGAGACAGTGCGAGAGGGACAGTGCCAGAGAGTCCATGCCAGAGGGATAGTGCCAGAGACAGAGCCAGGGAGATAGTACAAGAGAGACAGTGCGAGGGACAGAGCCAGAGGGAAAGTGGAAGAGACAGTGCCAGAGAGAGGTTGCTGGAAAGAGAGTGCTGCAGAGACAGTGTCAGAGAGAGTGCCAGAGGCAGTACTAGAGAGACAGTGCCAGTGAGACAGTGCCGGAGAGACAGTGCCGGAGAGACAGTGCCGGAGAGACAGTGTCAGAGACAGTGCCAGAGAGACAGCACCAGAGACAGTGCAAGAGAGATAGTGCCAGGTAGACAGTGCCAGGGAGACATTGCCAGAGAGACAGTGCCGGTGACAGTGCCAGAGAGACAGTGCCAGGTAGACAGTGCCAGGGAGACATTGCCAGAGAGACAGTGCCGGTGAGACAGCGCCAGACACAGTGCAAGAGAGATAGTGCCAGAGAGACAGTGCCAGAGAGACAGCGCCAGAGACAGTGCAAGAGAGATAGTGCCAGGTAGACAGTGCCAGGGAGACATTGCCAGAGAGACAGTGCCGGTGACAGTGCCAGAGACAGTGCCAGAGAGACAGTGCCAGCGATGCTGTGCCAGAGAGACAGTGTCAGAGAAACAGTGCCAGAGTCAGTGCCAGAGAGACAGTGCAAGAGACAGCGCCAGAAAGACAGTGCTAGGGAGACAGCAACAGGGAGGCAATGCTGGAGACAGTGCCAGAGCCACTTTCAGAGACAGTACCAGAGAGACAGTGCCAGAGAGACAGTGCCAGAGCCAGTGTCAGGGACAGTGCCAGAGACAGTACCAGAGAGACAGTGGCAGAGACAGTGCCAGACAGTGCCAGAGTCAGTGCCAGAGTGACAGTGCTGGATACAGTACCAGGGAGACAGTGCCAGAGAGACAGTACCAGAGAGACAGTGCCAGAGACAGTGCCAGAGATAGAGTGCCAGAGATACAGTGTCAGAGAAACAGTGCCAGGGAGATTGCACCAGAGAGACAGAGCCAGAGAGACAGCACCAGAGAGATAGAGCCGGGGGGACTTGCGAAAGAGACAATGCCAGAGACAGTGCCAGAGAGACAGTGCCAGAGAGACAGTGCTAGAGGAACAATGCGAGAGAGACAGTGCCAGGGAGACAGTGCCAGGGAGACAGTGCTAGAGGGACAATTCAAGAGAGACAGTGCCAGAGACAGTGCCAGAGAGACAGTGCCAGAGAGACAGTGCTAGAGGGACAGTGCCAGAGAGAGTGCCAGAGAAACAGTGTCAGAGAGACAGTGCCAGATAGAAAATGCCAGAGAGACAGTGTCAGAGACAGTGCCAGAGACAGTGTCGGAGACAGTACAAAAGAGACAGTGCCAGAGAGACAGTGGCAGAGATAGTGCCAGACGGACAGTGCTAGAGGGACAGTGCCAGAGGGACATTGCCAGAGAGACATTGCCAGAGACAGTGCCAGGGAGACAGTGCCAGGGAGACAGTGCCAGAGACAGTGCTAGAGGGACAGTGCCAGAGAGAGTGCCAGAGAAACAGTGTCAGAGAGACAGTGCCAGATAGAAAATGCCAGAGAGACAGTGTCAGAGACAGTGCCAGAGACAGTGTCGGAGACAGTACAAAAGAGACAGTGCCAGAGAGACAGTGGCAGCGACAGTGCCAGAGACTGTGCAAGAGGGCCAGTGCCAGATAGACAGTGCGAGGGAGACAGTGCCAGAGAGTCCGTGCCAGAGGGACAGTGCCAGAGAAAGTGCCAGAGAGACAGTGCTGGAGAGAGAGTGCTGGGGAGACAGTGCTAGAGGAACAGTGCCAGTGAGACAGTGCCAGAGACAGTGCAAGAGACAGTGCCGGAGAGACAGTGCCAGAGAAACAGTGTGAGAGAGACAGTGCCAGAAGGACAATGCCAGAGACAGTGCCAGAGACAGTGCCAGGGAAACAGTGTGAGAGAGACAGTGTCAGAGACAGTGCCAGAGAGACAGTGCCAGAGACAGTGCCAGAGACAGTGCCAGGGAGGCAGTGCCAGAGAGACAGTGCCAGAGATACAGTGCCAGAGAGACAGTGCCAGAGACAGTGCCAGAGAGACAGTGCCAGAGACAGTGCCAGAGAGACAGTGCCAGAGATACAGTGCCAGAGAGACAGTGCCAGAGACAGTGCCAGAGACAGTGCCAGAGAGACAGTGCCAGATAGAAAGTGCCAGAGAGGCAGTGTCAGAGACAGTGCCAGAGGCAGTGTCAGAGACAGTGCAAGAGAGGCAGTGCCAGAGACAGTGTCAGGGACAGTGCCAGAGACAGTACCAGAGAGACAGTGCCAGAGACAGTGCCAGAGTGCCAGAGAGACAGTGCCAGAGAAAGTGCCAGAGAGACAGTGCCAGAGAATGAGTGCTGGAGAGAGAGTGCTGGAGAGACAGTGCTAGAGAAACAGTGCCAGTGAGACAGTGCCAGAGACAGTGCAAGAGACAGTGCCGGAGACAGTGCCAGAGAGACAATGCCAGGGAGACAGTACCAAAGAGACAGTGCGAGGGACTGTATCAGAGGGACAGTGCCAGAGACAGTGCCAGGGAGACAGTGCCAGAGACAGTGCCAGAGACAGTGCCAGAGAGACAGTGCCAGAGAGACAGTGCCAGAGAGACAGTGCCAGATAGAAAGTGCCAGAGAGACAGTGTCAGAGACAGTGCCAGAGGCAGTGTCAGAGACAGTGCAAGAGAGACAGTGCCAGAGACAGAGCCAGAGACAGTGCCAGAGAGACAGTGCCAGAGAGACAGTGCCAGATAGAAAGTGCCAGAGAGACAGTGTCAGAGACAGTGCCAGAGGCAGTGTCAGAGACAGTGCAAGAGAGACAGTGCCAGAGACAGTGTCAGGGACAGTGCCAGAGACAGTACCAGAGAGACAGTGCCAGAGACAGTGCCAGACAGTGCCAGAGTCAGTGCCAGAGTGCCAGAGAGACAGTGCCAGAGAAAGTGCCAGAGAGACAGTGCCAGAGAATGAGGGCTGGAGAGAGAGTGCTGGAGAGACAGTGCCAGTGAGACAGTGCCAGAGACAGTTCAAGAGACAGTGCCGGAGACAGTGCCAGAGAGACAATGCCAGAGAGACAGTGCCAGAGGGACAGGTCAAGAGACAGTGCCAGGGAGACAGTACCAAAGAGACAGTGCGAGGGACTGTGCCAGAGGGACAGTGCCAGAGACAGTGCCAGAGAGACAGTGCCAGAGAGACAGTGCCAGAGACAGAGCCAGAGGGACAGTGCGAGACAGGTAGTGCAAGATAATGCGAGGAAGCAGTAACAAGGAGACAGAGCCAGGAGTGAAGAATATCTAGGTGACAACACTAATTACTGCCAAACCTTGTTTTAATGTCAGTATTCAGTTGTTTTATTCATTCAGGTGCTCAGCATTGACTGTGATAATTGCTCACAGCAGCTTGGCCATTGTCCTCACTAAAAGTGATTATCTTTTGAAATCATTTACCATATCTGAAAGCAGTTAATTTCTGTGCCGTTATATTGTCTTATTGCATCTTAAATTATTGTTCCCAACTAAATAGTTCTTACTGTATTCAACATTCTTGTAAGCTTTAATCTTCCTTTGTGCTATAACTTGATATTTTGAAATGGTCTTTAAAATTAAAACCTGCAACATGATAATTGAAAATAATTTTCTTTGATATTAAACCAACAGAGTTTGGTGTAACCTTAGCAACATAATCCAAGCTGCAGATTTCACACTTTTAGTTTCATGTAACACGATTGTCCCTGATAATTCCAATTTAATAAACTGAGAGAACAGTGTGTGCACATGTTAATGTGGACACTGACATACCACTCACACCAGTACTGAACAAAACCTCATCGAAGACGCAACATCAATCAGAAGAACCTCCTTCCCCTCATAAAGAGGGGCTGGTTTGGCACACTGGGCTAAATCGCTGGCTTTTAAAGCAGACCAAGGCAGACCAGCAGCAAAGTTCGATTCCCGTACCAGCCTCCCCGAATAGGCACCAGAATGTGGTGACTAGGAGCTTTTCACAGTAACTTCATTTAGAACATAAGAACTAGGAGCAGGAGTAGGCCATCTGGCCCCTCGAGCCTGCTCCGCCATTCAATTAGATCATGGCTGATCTTTTGTGGACTCAGCTCCACTTTCCGGCCCGAACACCATAACCCTTAATCCCTTTATTCTTCAAAAAACTATCTATCTTCACCTTAAAAACATTTAATGAAGGAGCCTCAACTGCTTCACTGGGCAAGGAATTCCATAGATTCACAACCCTTTGGGTGAAGAAATTCCTCCTAAACTCAGTCCTAAATCTACTTCCCCTTATTTTGAGGCTATGTCCCCTAGTTCTGCTGTCACCCGCCAGTGGAAACAACCTGCCCGCATCTATCCTATCTATTCCCTTCATAATTTTAAATGTTTCTATAAGATTCCCCCTCATCCTTCTAAATTCCAACGAGTACAGTCCCAGTCTACTCAACCTCTCCTCATAATCCAATCCCTTCAGCTCTGGGATTAACCTAGTGAATCTCCTCTGCACACCCTCCAGTGCCAGTATGTCCTTTCTCAAGTAAGGAGACCAAAACTGAACACAATACTCCAGGTGTGGCCTCACTAACACCTTATACAATTGCAACATAACCTCACTAGTCTTAAACTCCATCCCTCTAGCAATGAAGGACAACATTCCATTTGCCTTCTTAATCACCTGTTGCACCTGTAAACCAGCTTTCTGTGACTCATGCACTAGCACACCCAGGTCTCTCTGCACAGCGGCATGCTTTAATATTTTATCGTTTAAATAATAATCCCGTTTGCTGTTATTCCTACCAAAATGGATAACCTCACATTTGTCAACATTGTATTCCATCTGCCAGACCCTAGCCCATTCACTTAACCTATCCAAATCCCTCTGCAGACTTCCAGTATCCTCTGCACTTTTCGCTTTACCACTCATCTTAGTGTCATCTGCAAACTTGGACACATTGCCCTTGGTTCCCAACTCCAAATCATCTATGTAAATTGTGAACAATTGTGGGCCCAACACGGATCCCTGAGGGACACCACTAGCTACTGATTGACAACCAGAGAAACACCCATTAATCCCCACTCTTTGCTTTCTATTAATTAACCAATCCTCTATCCATGCTACTGCTTTACCCTTAATGCCATGCATCTTTATCTTATGCAGCAACCTTTTGTGTGGCACCTTGTCAAAAGCTTTCTGGAAATCCAGATATACCACATCCATTGGCTCCCCGTTATCTACTGCACTGGTAATGTCCTCAAAAAATTCCACTAAATTAGTTAGGCATGACCTGCCCTTTATGAACCCATGCTGCGTCTGCCCAATGGGACAATTTCTATCCAGATGCCTCGCTATTTCTTCCTTGATGATAGATTCCAGCATCTTCCCTATTACCGAAGTTAAGCTCACTGGCCTATAATTTCCTGCTTTCTGCCTACCTCCTTTTTTAAACAGTGGTGTCACGTTTGCTAATTTCCAATCCACCGGGACCACCCCAGAGTCTAGTGAATTTTGGTAAATTATCACTAGTGCATCTGCAATTTCCCTAGCCATCTCTTTTAGCACTCTGGGATGCATTCCATCAGGGCCAGGAGACTTGTCTACCTTTAGCCCCATTAGCTTGCCCATCACTACCTCCTTAGTGATAACAATCCTCTCAAGGTCCTCACCTGTCATAGCCTCATTTCTATCAGTCGCTGGCATGTTATTTGTGTCTTCCACTGTGAAGACCGACCCAAAAAACCTGTTCAGTTCCTCAGCCATTTCCTCATTTCCCATTATTAAAACTCCCTTCTCATCCTCTAAAGGACCAATATTTACCTTAGCCACTCTTTTTTGTCTTATATATTTGTAAAAACTTTTACTGTCTGTTTTTATATTCTGAGCAAGTTTACTCTCATACTCTATCTTACTCTTCTTTATAGCTTTTTTAGTAGCTTTCTGTTGCCCCCTAAAGATTTCCCAGTCCTCTAGTCTCCCAGCAATCTTTGCCACTTTATATGCTTTTTCCTTCAATTTGATACTCTCCCTTATTTCCTTAGATATCCACGGTCGATTTTCCCTCTTTCTACCGTCCTTCCTTTTTGTTGGTATAAACCTTTGCTGAGCACTGTAAAAAATCGCTTGGAAGGTTCTCCACCATTCCTCAACTGTTCCACCATAAAGCCTTTGCTCCCAGTCTACCTTAGCTAGTTCTTCTCTCATCCCATTGTAATCTCCTTTGTTTAAACACAAAACACTAGTATTTGATTTTACTTTCTTACCCTCCATCTGTATTTTAAATTCCACCATATTGTGATCGCTCCTTCCGAGAGGATCCCTAACTATGAGATCATTAATCAATCCTGTCTCATTACACAGGACAAGATCTAGGACCCCTTGTTCCCTCGTAGGTTCCATTACATACTGTTCTAGGAAACTACCGCGATACATTCTATAAACTCCTCCTCAGGATTGCCTTGACCGACCTGGTTAAACCAATCGACATGTAGATTAAAATCCCCCATGATAACTGCTGTACCATTTCTACATACATCCGTTATTTCTTTGTTTATTGCCTGCCCCACCATAACGTTACTATTTGGTGGCCGATAGACTACTCCTATCAGTGACTTTTTCGCCTTACTATTCCTGATTTCCACCCAAATGGATTCAACCTTATCCTCCATAGCACCGACGTCATCCCTTACTATTGCCCGGATGTCATCCTTAAATAACAGAGCAACACCACCTCCCTTACCATCCGCTCTATCCTTTCGAATAGTTTGATACCCTCGGATATTTAACTCCCAGTCGTGACCATCCTTTAACCATGTTTCAGTAATGGCCACTAAATCATAGTCATTTACGATGATTTGTGCCATCAACTCATTTACTTTATTCCGAATACTACGAGCATTCAGGTAAAGTACACTTATGTTGGTTTTTTTACCTCTGTTTTGAATCTTAACATCTCCAGTTTTATTCCTTTTAGTATTACTGGGCCTATTCACTGAGCTCCCCTCAGTCACTGTACCTTGTACTGTCGCCCTTTTGATTTTTGACTATGTCTTCTCTGCCTTGCACTTTTCCCCTTACTTCCTTTTGCTTCTGTCCCTGTTTTACTACCTTCCAACTTCCTGCATCGGTTCCCATCCCCCTGCCACATTAGTATAAACCCTCCCCAACAGCTCTAGAAAACATCAGTTCCAGTCCTGCCCAGGTGCAGACTGTCCGGTTTGTACTGGTCCCACCTCCCCCAGAACCGGTCCCAATGCCCCAGGAATTTGAATCCCTCCCTCTTGCACCATCTCTCGAGCCATGCATTCATCCTATCTATCCTGACATTCCTACTCTGACTAGCTCGTGGCACTGGTAGCAATCCTGAGATTACTACCTTTGAGGTCCTACTTTTTAGTTTAACTCCTAACTCCCTGAATTCCGCTTGTAGGACCTCATCCCATTTTTTACCTATATCGTTGGTGCCTATGTGCACCACGACAGCTGGCTGTTCACCCTCCCCCCCCCCCCCCCAGAATGTCCTGCAGCCGCTCTGAAACACCCTTGACCCTTGCACCAGGGAGGCAACATACCATCCTGGAGTCTCGATTGCGTCCACAGAACCGCCTGTCTATTCCCCTTACGATCGAGTCCCCTATTACTATAGCCCTGCCATTTTTCTTCCTGCCCTGCTGTGCAGCAGAGCCAGCCACGGTGCCATGAACCTGGCTGCTGCTGCCTTCCCCTGGTGAGCCATCTCCCTCAACAGTATCCAAAGCGGTATATCTGTTTTGCAGGGAGATGACCGCAGGGGACACCTGCACTGCCTTCCTACTATTGCTCTGTCTTTTGGTCACCCATTTGCTATCTCCCTCAGTAACTTTCACCTGCTGTGTGACCAACTCGCTAAACGAAGTTTACTCGTGACAATAAGCGATTTTCATAAAACTGGGATATTCTAACAAGTGTACTTGTGAAATATCTCCACATTTCTTGCTGCTGAACAAATCACAGATTCTGTGCAACAATCCAGCAGGACAAACAAATTAAGTCAAAATCATTAGTTGTTGAAAAGGAGTGATGAAGCTGACAGAGGGGCAGATTCAGCATTTTTAAATAGCCAACATATGTTCGTGGATGGTTTCAACATTTGCAATTGACAATAAAGGAAAACCCCATTCGCTCCAAAATACAGAATGTTTTCACATAGATTGGAAGGATTTCATTGTCAGTAAGAGTTTAGAGTGCGACAATTGTATTTTTTCAGTTTAGTGAATCCACCAGTGTTTCTGGATGAAGTATTTGTGAGGGAGGCTGTGACAAGGTCATTGGAATCGGTGTCAGAATTTGCACCAAGAGAAACTCTGGGCAAATTTTATTGTGAGAATCAATAGATTCTCAAGAATACACGTGCCCCACATGTACACGACCCTCACATGTACACGACCCTCCTGCCTGCAGAGGCTGTGCTCTGTGCCTGGGTAGTGGTGTCACATTGAGAGCTTCCCCTTGCTACAGCTGTCTGCAAAAATAAATTATAATTTTATATCAAAGGTTCATGGGTATTCCCAATAAACCAATCATCTATTTCTGACCACAGGCATCTGTATTATCAGCATTGAAAGAGATGTGATTGGTAACTTTACACTGCAGTGAAATAAACAAACAGATGCCATCCATGATTAGGAGTTGTTCCTGGAGGCAGCTGTTAAACCTGGAATTATGCTCTACCTTTTCTTGAAGGGCTAACATCTCTGCTTTGTTACCCACCCTAGCAACCTTCCATCAGCTGCCCTGGGGAACTGTGGGACTGGGCAGAGGCCGGAATCAGAGCTGACCGACCACAGCAAGAATCAGACAGAAGCTGTGACTCGGTGTTATGTCGTGTAACCATTTCAGGCATTGGCAGACTTCAGACCTCATTAGCAACAAGGAGGTGTTTATTAATGAAGACTAACTTGGTACAGGAGGTTTTGCAAACTAAGCTGCCGTAGAGAACAGCTCCACATCCTCCATGGCTGCTAGATATATTCTTCCCAAGAGAGAACTCCACACTCTGGGGTTCTCATTGGTCTCTCATCAGGTGACCCTGTTTGACTGCACTGTCTTAAAGAGACAGACATCACAAACATTACATCCCTCCATTAAACGTTTTTCAACATAATTTTCAAAATTGATTTACTCAAACCCACATTCTAAATAAACATTTCACGCAAGTTAGACATTTTTAAATCGATGTAGTTGTCATGATGTGCAAACATGCAACTAATGAACACATAGAATAGGACACGACCAATGAGCAGTCAGGACACTCAGGGGTGCTATCTCACTATCAAAGGGATGAGGTACTCACACCCCACCTCTTTCCATAGACCAACATCTACAGAGTGAGACAGGGTGTATCCTCAGCATCACACCCCAGCACATGGCTTAGAGCAAGGCTGGTTCAGTTAGACTGAGTTACTACAGTTAGATTGATGTGGAGATGCCGGCGTTGGACTGGGGTGAGCACAGTAAGAAGTCTGACAACACCAAGTCCAACAGGTTTGTTTCAATTACAAGTTTTCGGAGCGCAGCTCCTTCCTCAGGTGAAAGGACTTTAACCTGGTGTTGTAAGATTTCTTACTGTGCTCACCCCAGTCCAAGGCCGGCATCTCCACATCATTACATTTAGATTAGCAGAGAGTTGAACTCATTGAGAACTGTGCTAATAGTTCAATAAAATACATTGAACTCACTTCAAAGTCTGGAGCATCTTTTACTCAAAACTGCATCAAGTGGCAGCTTGTGTTATTCCAAATTTCATAACACAACAGTAGTGATTGTCAAATGTGCGATATTGTGGCTCACATAACACTTCTCCCAGCAGACCTCAACTATGCACAGTTCCAAATATAGGCCAGGATTCTCCGATGCCCGACGTCGATATCGTAATCACCGATCCGGCAGAGAATCCTTCCCACGCCCCAAATCAGGGGCGGCAACAGTTTCACACCGGATTTCCTTCCCCCCCCCCCCCCCCCCTCCCCCCGCCCCCCGCCCCCACCGGAAATGGTGTCATTGCGTCGCACGGTATACACCATTGGAATGCTCGGTCCCCAATGGACTGAGTTCCCGACCCCACGGTTGACGTGTGATCTGAGTGGCCAGGAACCCAGCCTGGCGGCTGCAGACTGTGTCCAGCCGCCCACAGTCGGCCAGGAGCTGTGCTGTTTGCCTGGGGGACGTCGGTGAGGACCGGGGCGCTGGTGGGGGGGTGGCCAGCAGAGCACTATTTGGCAGGTCGGGTCCGCCCACAGCCGGTGCCATGTTTTACGCGCAACTTCTGCAGGTTATCGCTATGAGCATGAGCGGCCATGGACCCGGCCATTCTCCAGCCATTTATATCATGGGAGTCGGGAGTTTTACCTGGTGCGACTGCCAGCCCCCACATGTTGCAGGATCGGTGAGGGCTCGGTGTCAATTTTGGCATCGTAAAACGGCACAGTTCCCATGCTGGCATCAGCACTTAGCTGCAAAAACGGTCAATCCAGCCCATAGTCTTTGAAACTCTTCCATGCAGGCTTGCTGCTTTCCGAGTTCTGATCCAGACTCAGTGCTAACCATGGACTACGTACTTTACTCTGCGAACGGTGTCACTCTCCAGTCATTTGTTGATCTTTTTCTCTGTTACACACCTTACTCTACAATGCATGCAGGTAACATCATCACAACACTGATGCACTATCAATTACCACAAAGACGAGAGTAGTGGAATAAACGAGGCTTTATTGAGCAAAGATGTTGTGCCTCCTGTAGCTGGAACCAGAATGGCTGCAGCACCGGCGAGCACACACATTTATACTCCGCCTACTGGGCGGAGCCAGCAGGCAGGGATTTACCCTTGTACCTCTAATATACAGGCCTTACCGTAAGACATGTAATACCACTAATGGTGACTACCACATTCACCCCCTGTTAAAAAAGAGTCCGGCGGGGGTGGTGGAAAACATTACAGGTTCAGTCTGTCGGGGGCCTTGACTCTCCTCTGCGATCGCCTCAGTCCTCGTGGTGATCAGGGTGCCGACTTGGTCACCTGTGACTCGGGGAGCGTGCTGTCCTCGTCTTCGTCACCCCTGAGTGGAACCAATGGGAGGACGGATCCTACTGCGGCGGGGGCTGCGGTGAGGTTCGCTGGGGGGAGGGGGAGTGGCGCAGGGATGGATGAGGCAGCCGGGGGGGGGGGGGGGGGGGTGGTGTCAGGTCAGAGGCCATGGTAGGGATCCAGAGGGTGCCAGGTCCCGGAGGGAGACTGTTCCTGGCGCCCGTCGGAGTGTGCCACGTAGGCGTACTGCGGGTTCACATGTAGGAGGTGGACTCTTTCAACCAAGGGGTCCAACTTATAGGTCCGCACATGCTTGCGAAGGAGGATGGGTCCAGGAACTGTCAGCCATGTTGGGAACAAGACTCCGTAGGTGGATTTCTGTAGTGGGGTGGATGAAGCGCTCCGTGCTCCCGGAGTCAAAAAGGCAGGTCGTCTCGTGCCCATCGATCTTCACCATCGTTGTTGCGGTCCCGAGGTTGCGGGGCCGGGACTGGTCCAGGGTGGTCGAGGTGAGCTGCGGCAGATGCTGGGAGGCCACGGGCTGGTCAGCGGTGGTGGAGGTAGCGGCAAGTGATGAACGGCCAGACGAGCAGGGATCCTGAGACGCCGTCCAAAATGGCGCCGAAGATGGCGGCGCCCACGGGCGCACATGGCTTGCGGTGAAGAAGATGGTGGCACCCACGTGCCGTATGTGGCTGGCAATTAGAAAGATGGCGGCGCCCCTGGGTCGCACGTGGAGGGTGCAGGAACGCCAGGCCTGGAAACAGCGGCGACCGACTGGGCCTGGAAAACAGAAACAAAGTGTCCCTTCTTCCCACATCCGTCACAGGTCGCGCTCCGCGCCGGGCAGCGCTGCTTGGGGTGTTTATTCTGCCCGCAAAAATAGCAATCGGGCCCCCCCAGGGTTGGCTGGCTTCCACGCAGCACAGGCTTGCGGTGAGCTGGTGGGGCGCACGATGCCCACGAGGGTGCTGCGCGGTCGGGGACGTATGACTGGACATTACGGGAGGCCACTTCTAATGAGTTAGCGAGCTGCCTAGTTCCCCCAAGATCAAGCGTTCCCCCTTCCAGTAGCCGCTGGCGGACATACGCAGACCTCATGCCCGTAACGTAAGCGTCTCGAACTAAAAGTTCTGTGTGCTGGACAGCCAAAATTACCTGCAGTCACAGTTCCTACCTAGGATGTGCATGGCACGCAAGAAATCATCCAGAGACTCCCCGGGGAGTTGCTGTCTTGTGGCCAGGAGGTGCCTGGCGTATAGTTGATTGACTGGTCGAATGTAATATTCCTTCAGGAACTCCATCGCTTCGGAGTAAGTGGGCCCATCCCAGATGAGAGGCAAAATGTCAGGGCTCACCCATGAATAAAGGACTTGGAGCTTCTGCGTGTCCGAGGGTTCCTCAGCGGATGTTCGGAGGTAGCTTTTGAAGCAGGCTAGCCAGTGCTCAAAGGCAGACGGAGCATTGGCTGCTTGAGGGCTCAGCTGCAGGCGATCAGGCTTGATGCGGAGATCCAGCGTTTAAAAAAAATCTTTGCTCAATAAATTGATGCACTATCAATTACCACAAAGACGAGAGTAGCCAAATAATCAAGGCTTTATTGAGCAAAGATGTTGTGCCTCCTGTAGCTGGAACCAGAATGGCTGCAGCACCGGCGAGCACACACATTTATACACCGCCTACTGGGCGGAGCCAGCGGGCAGAGATTTACCCATGTACCTCTACTATACGGGCCTTACCGTAATACATGTAATACTACTTAGTGGTGACTACCACAAACACAACACAGTCTTATATTTTGACAGCTCATTCACAACTGGGTCTGTCACATCTGGAGGAATGACTATGCCGCTCTTTCTCTCTGATACTTAGCTCATATGATCGATTTCCTTCTCTTTCTACCATTTCTATTCAGCATCTTTTCCATCGAATGTGTTAGATTTGTTCTTGTGCCATTTTCTACCATTTCTATTAGTGTGACCATTTCAGCGGCTCTGTTCTGCCGTCTCATCTCAGCTTCCTTCTCTGTCTGTTTGCTGCTTTGTCTGGTTCTGTCCGACACAACTTCCTTCACCTGAGCCGCTTCTTCTCCAAACTCTTCCTCCCATCTCCTGCATCAACCAATCTCCTGCTTGGATCTGAGCAGTTCTTTATTTAATGTATTCACTTTCCCCTCTGCCTGTATTTTACACTCAGCCTCACCCATTGGCAGTTTGATCTAACCAGTTCCAGCTCCATCTCCTTTATGTTGATATTCACCTGAAATTCCCTTCGATGAACTGACAGTTTTAAATGGCCCATCTTTGTTAAGAGTTCTCTGCAGCAATCAGCGTCTTCAACCTATTTCCAAATTTGTTCCAACTCAGTTTAATTTCCCAGCTGTTGCCTTCCCGATCTCTCTCTCCGTTGAGAGCTGATTTGTTTTTTTGCGACGATGAAACTTTGTTCTTTTTGGTTTCTGATTCTCATTTTCAGAATGTGCAGGTTTTACTCTTAGTCCATTTGCCTCGTGTAAACGTTGCTCCGTCAGCGTTACAACCTCGATTTCCAGTCGACTAACATTTTCGCTAGTTTAACTTTCTGCTCCTGAATACAAAGTTCTTCCTCAAACCACGGCAGTGTTTCTCTCTCAGGGTAACTTCCTCTTGTCGACAGGAATCACATTAGGGTTAGGGTTATCATTCTTTACTCCATCGCTCTGCTTTTGCAATCCATTCAGTTTCTCTGTTTCTCAGTTTCTTCGAAGGTGAATCCATTATTCCCTTCAAACAACATTTGATAAAGACTCAGTAAACAATTCACTTCTCGTGCTGTGTATGTTTTCAGATAACTGACGTTGTTCCTTTTCCTGTAGTTGCAACAAATTCAATTTCTACATTCAACATTTCTTCCTTCTTCTTCTTATTGGACATTTCTCCTGGGTTGCTAATTTGTTCCAGCAGTTGTGTCTCTTTAGGTTTGTCCATGGCTCAGTTGTCCTCAGTAGTCCTCAGCAGCTCAACACCGGGTTGCCTCTCTGCACAATGCCAATTTCTCCGTCTCATTTGCGTTTTCCACATGACTGGTAGTTTGATCATTCAATTAGATCTCTAGAGAATTCTCAATAATGGCTTTGTAAATTATAGCTCTGCTCTGATTTCTGCTTCAACAGCACGGTGACTCCTGTCGTAGATGATCCAGAATGTCCTGCCTGAGTGTCATGGGTTTCACTCTGAGACTAATGCTCCTCACACCCATCACTAAACTGAAAGCATCCATTATAGGAGGTTTCCTTGGCTCTTCGAGTTCCTGGCTTTGACTTCTGTTGCTGAATTCCGCCAATGCTTTTCCCCTCAAATCTTTTTACCTTTTATTTACATCTTCACTCCAGTCCCTTCAGTGCTCGCTGGTGAATGTTGTAATTGTGGTGGTATGATTTGCATAGCTGCCTGCCATTGGTGCAGAACACTGGCTTTCCATTGGCCCTGGTCGGTCATGTGCCTCTCGACCGATTGGTTGAGACCAGTCATGTGATGGCTCTCCGATTGGGCGAGAGGCTGAGTTAACCCCGCCTCCAGAATGAGGTATAAATACCCAGAACGCCCGGCGGTCGTCCATTTAGGCTTATTAAAGCCTAACTTTTGTACAGCAACTCGTCTCGCGTTCGATTGATGGTTCATCAGTAATGTTTCTTCCTGTCCCGAGTAGAGTTCTTTGTTACTCCCACCTTCCCCATTGTGCTTGTTTCTTTCCTCTACCTCATTTTCTATTTGGTGTATTTCTTGCTGAAGTTTATTTTTTTTCTTCCTCTGCCCTCTCCTTCTGCTGTGGCTTGTCATATTTTCTGACTAATCGCAGTTTTATTCTTTGCTTGTAATTTATTGCTCAAACCCTCAAGGAACCTCTCATGACTATAGATAAGGATGGGACACAACCGAGTTCTGCTTGTTTTCAGCCCTTCATTTTGTCATTTGGGGCCAATCAGTGCCCTCCCTCTGGAGAGTATTTCACTCGCAGTCTGGTGTTGCCTCTTCTTTGAGCTCCTTTTAGAGTTGCCTTTTATAGAGTCATTGAGACATACAGAACAGGAAAGCTCCACACAACGGGTCTGCACCGGTCAAAAACAACCACCTAACTATTCTAATCCCATTTCCCCACACTTGGCCCATGGCCTTGTCTGCCCTGGGATCACAAGTGAACAGCTAAATACTGTTTAAATGTTCTGAGGGTCTCGGCCTCCACCCCCCTTTCAGGCAGCGAGTTCCAGACTCCCACCTCCCTCTGGGTGAAAAGGTTTTTCCTCACATCCCCTCTAAACCTCCCACCCCTCACCTTAAATCTCTGCCCCCTGGTCACCTCACTATAGGAAGGATGTGGAAGCATTGGAAAGGGATGCTGCCTGGTTTGCAGGATAGGTCTTATGAGGAAAGGTTGAGGGAGCTAGGGCTTTTCTCTTTGGAGCGGAGGAGGATGAGAGGCAACGTAATAGAGGTTTATAAGATGATGAGGGGGATAGAGAGAGTGGACGTTCAGAGACTATTTCCTCGGGTGGATGTAGCTGTTACAAGGGGGCATAACTATAAGATTCAGGGTGGGAGATATAGGAGGGATATCCGAGGTAGGTTCTTTACTCAGAGAGTGGTTAGGGTGTGGAATGGACTGCCTGCTGTGATAGTGGAGTCGGGCACTTTAGGAACTTTCAAGCGGTTATTGGATAGGCACATGGAGCAGACCAGAATGACAGGGAGTGGGATAGCTTGATCTTGGTTTCGGACAATGCTCGACACAACATCGAGGGCCGATGGGCCTGTTCTGTGCTGTACTGTTCTATGTTCTATGTTCCTTGGTCATTGACCCCTCCACAAAGGGGAAAAGTTTCTTCCTGTCGACTCTATCTCTGCCCCTCATAATTTTATACATCTCAATCCTGTCCCCCCCTCAGTCTCCTCTGCTCCAAGGAAAACAACCCCAGTCTATCCAATCTCTCTTCATAACTAACACTCTCCAGCCCAGGCAACATCCTGGTAAATCTCCTCTGCACCCTTTCCAGTGGCTATCACATCCCTCCTATAATGTGGATTCCAGAACTGCACACAATACTCTAGCTGTGGCAGAACTAACGTTTTATACAGTTCCAGCATAACCTCCCTGCTCTGAAACTCTATGCCTCGGCTAATTAAGGCAAGTTTACCATTTGCCTTCTTAACCACTATATCCGCCTGCTCTGCTACCTTAAGGGCCGGGTGTACATGTACACCAGGGTCCCTCTGATCCTCGGTGCTTCCCAGGGTGCTGCCGTTTATCCTGTATTCCCTTTGCCTTGTTTGTCCTGCCCAACTGCATCACCTCACACTTATCCAGATTGAATTCCATTTGCCACTGATCAGCCCATCTGACCAGCCCGTCTACATCCACCTGAAATCAAAGGCTACCCTCCTCACTATTTACAACCCCACCAATTTTCATATCATCCGCAAACCTACTGATCAGCCCTCCGATATTAATATCTAAATCATTTATATAAACCACAAACAGCAATGGCCCCGACACTGATCCCTGTGGGACCCCACTGGACACAGTCAGAAACAACACCCCTCAATCATCACCCTCTGCTTCCTGCCACTCAGCCAATCCTGGATCCAATTTGCCAAATTTCCTGGGATCCCGTGGGCTCTGACCTTCGCTGTCAGTCTCCCATGTGGCACCTTATCAAAAGCCTTTCTGAAGTCCAAGTCACCACGTCAAATACATTTCCCTCATCTACACACCTGGTCACCTCTTTGAGAAACTCAATCAAGTTGGTCAGACATGACCTCCCCTTAACCAAACCATGCTGATTGTTCCTGATTAATCCCGGCCTCTCCAAATGCAGATTGATTCTGTCTCTCAGAATTGCTTCCAATAGTTTCCCCACCACTGAGGTTAGACTGACTGGCCTGTAGTTTCCTGGTTTATCCTGTTGCACGTTTTACTATGGGCGTAAAACGCGTTTATTGGAGTGTATTAACACGCCTCCGTATTCGACGTGTGCTTAACACTACTAGGCTCTGTTCTATGTATTTATTCAGCTCTGGAGTCGCCAGGTGCCGTATAGACACCGTCACAAGTATTCCAAGGTCAAGTTCAAAGTAATAAAGACGATACGCCGATTAGTAAGGTTCAAACGATCAATATTTATTATACAGTTATAATAAATACTCATGCACACACTAAGAGACTAAGCTATAACTAAACTTAAGTGATCAGAATACTTATCTAACAGGAACAGGCAAGGTCAGAGAACGAGGCCTTCGTCCTGGTCTTGTACTGCAGCCTTCAGCAAGCGTTCTGGTACTGGGGGTCTAGTGGGCTTGGATCGCGTAGCGAGCGTTGAACTTACGGTTTCGGCGGCTGGTGCTCAACGGCTGGAGTCAGGATGCAAGATGTCTATCAGGGCCGGAGCACGAGTTTAACAGACCGGGCTATGTGGGGAATTTGCCTTTATACCCCTCTCTAATGTCCTAGCCCCCTTCTGGGCGGGCTCTACCTTTCGGTACCGATTGGAGCGTTTCCAAACGGTTACCTTCGAAATCCTCCAATGCGAGGGCCTTCCTCGGTGTTGGGGGTTGGTTTCGATATTCGTTACTCTGGTGCCATCCTGTCTGCGCAACCAATTAAGTGTTACATTGAGATGGAAATGTTGCCATTGTTCGTGCCTGGATCTGGGCTGCCTCATCAGAATGCTAAGCGCTTTGCCATTAACACCTTTGGCTTGGAGATCTTGCACCTGGCCAGAAACTGGTTTGCTGCTTGCAAAATGCTAGTTAGTTGAGAGCAGACTGTCTGCTCTCACTAAACAGGCTTTTCCTTCTGTCTTCCATTTTACTTTGGCTCAGTGTCCATTTTGCGTGGCCAGCATGGCTACATTCCCTCCTTGTGATCCTCACAATCATAATATTGTGAAGGATCACCTATGTACGTTGCCTCCTTGTGTTCTGACCTCTTGCCAGTTCCTGTTCTACTCTATCTTAAACTATGGGAAGAAGAGAAAAAATTTTTAACTAACATTTCTACTTGGCCCTATGTCAAAGGGACATGCATTACTACAACTGGGAACCTCTACCTATCACTATTAACCTTAACCTTAACTTAACATTTCATCACTCTAAAACCTTAACCATTTACACCACAACATCACACTTCCCAACTCGGCAGTCGAGTATGGAACAATATAATACATGGCTGAACTTTTTATTTACAGAGTGTTGTAATCAGTGAGGGGTTGAGGGGTTTGGTGGAATCCGAAGATGGGGGATTGAACTCTATAGATGGGTGAGGTGCTGGAACGAGAGGCTCTCCTCTTCCATTTCCTCAACCTGAGGGTCTGTACTAGTATGATGAGGATCGCGATCACCAACAGTGATTCGATTATATAGGACATGGAGTACCACGTCATGAATTTAGTGCACCAGGTCTGAACCTCGCTGATCAGGGCTGAGCACTGGGGGTTTGCTGTAATTGAAACATTTACGGTGGGGGTTGTGGGGGAAACGTGTCTTGTTTCCACACATATACATATGACATTTAGAAACAATAGGTGGGCTTCCGTCATTTTGCTGTTCTTCTTCTTTCTCTTCCTTCTTCCTCCTGTATGGACAATCCTGGCTTCGATCCCTGTCTCGTCCTTCGAAAACTATGAGATCAAGCACAGTATCTGTCAATACACAGTTTAAGACCTTTACTTGTTAGTGCATCTGTCTTTCAAAACCTAATTGACCCTTTAAAATGACTGGCTAAGTCACACCCTGTGACTCCCCTCATTTTTTTTTTCAAAAAGCGAATTTAAAGACCAGCATACACCTAACAATCCTTCCCTCTGCGAGCCGTCTCGCAGGCTTTGCTGATTTACCATCCGAATGTTCCCGGATGTAAATAGCATGTGGGATGGCGGCCGAAGGGCTACCTAACTTAAAATGAAAACAAACTTTGAAACAAACTTCCGAATGAGTTGCGTATGGGCCGCGACGGGTACGAGTTGGATGGAATCCCCGGGTAGGGCGTGCTGTGCCATACCCGAGCTTGGCTGACCAAGGGTTGGTTCTCAGACAGGGCGGGTCCTCAGTGCCGTTTGTCCACTGCCTGAGTAACCTGGAAAGAAAAACGGGTATGAATGTATTTACCATGACTTGCAGCCTCTATTTCGCCGAATAGAGGGGCACCTAAAAAAACCAAGGGAGCCAAGATGCTCCAACTGAGGACATCACTGAAGTTCTCAGAGATATCTGCGGACAAACTATTTGGCGTGTGGCCTTACAACTTTGGAAAAGATCTCCAATCAAACTGGGTTTTTGGAACCAAAGTTCTCAAAGGTTTCGGCAGAGAAACTTATTGTGTATGTGAGGTGGTCACAATCTTTTCAGCTGAAAAGAAGATGTCCATCCTCCAGCTGAACAATGTACAATCCTGAAAACAAACAAACATAAAACGAAGACAAACATACGTGCAGGTTCCATCAGAAAGGACATCGTTTCCCTCAAACGATTCCTATTTTACATCATCTGGACACCTCACTTTGATTCTGCCTCTGTGAACAGGGTCACAAAGGGGTTGCCGTGTCGGGATTCAGACATTGCGTCGTCCTGCTCTCCCGGATCCCACACCCTTGTGTGGATCAGGCATGAAACTTTGGAATTGTGTGACCGGGGGTCACTCTCATCGTTACGGACAAGTCTGTACGAATTGTCCCTGTGCCATAATGTAGTGTCGAGTGTGTTGTCGGGGTAGTCGGGGTCGGGTGGTGGTTCTGGATATTTGAGGTAGGTGACTTCCATGGGGTCACTGGAGTCGGGGTCGTAGTTGGTGCAGTGTGGGCTGTATGGCTGTGTGCTGTCGCTGTCTTCAGAGTCAGTGTCTGTCCTACTGTCTCTGCTGTGGCAGCTTGTGGGCGTGTCGGGGCGTGGTCTGTAGTGGTCTGTGGGCGGAGTCGTGTGTGAGTCCGTTGATGAACTGGTCTGTGAGGGGAATGGTGGAAAAGTGTCTCTGGTGGGCGGGGTGAAGTGTTCTGCTGCATCCAGCAGTACATGATGAGCATGGTTAGACTGTGTTCCATACGCCTTAAGCTGGTTAATATGAAACCACGCGGTCTTCCCATTAGGATACTTTATCCTGTAAACGGAGGGGCTAATTTTGTCCGAAATTGAGTATGGGCCAGAATATTTTGGAGCCAAAAAACTGCTGGGGTTGTAAACAGATAACATTACCTGTTGCCCAACCTGGAATTCTGTGGTGTGTACGGTCTTATTGAAACAGGCAGTGCGTTGCTGTCGGCGTTTCCTAGCTGGACTGCGGCTGCGATCTGTGCAGACCTCACAGTCTCAACTAGATCTTTAACTGCCTTTTCATGTGTGAGGGCCGTCACTTCGGGGCTTGTCATGTCCAGTCCTAAAAGGAATTCTGTACCTTTCATAGGGCGTCCGGTCATGAGTGTATGTGGTGTGTATCCTGTAGATGTGGAGACAGTGTTCCTTATGAACATAAGTGCAAATGGGAGCACTGAATCCCATGTTGAGTTATTCTCTTGAACCATTTTCCTGAGGGTCGTTTTTAGGGTCCGATTCATGCGCTCCACAATCCCGCTGGACTGTGGATGATACGCAATATGGAAGTTTTGTTTTATACCGAATATTGTCAGGACGTTCCTCATGACCCGTCCTGTAAAGTGAGATCCCTGGTCCGAATCGATACTTCGGGGTAAACCCCATCTCGTGAAGATGTGGTGGGTCAGGATCTTTGCAGCTGTCTTAGCTGTGTTTGTACGTGATGGAAATGCCTCTACCCATTTTGTAAAGGTATCTATCACCACCAGAACATACTTATAGCCATTCCGACAAGGGGGCAATGGACCTATAAAATCGATCTGGAGGTTTGTCCAAGGGCCGTTAACTGGGCGAGTATGCCGAAGTTGTGCTTTCTTAGAATACCTCTCCGGGTTATTCTGAGCACAAATAAGGCAATTCTCAATGTAATGCGTTACATCAGTCCTGAGATTAGGCCACCAACAGAGTTGCCTGAGGTGCCTCGTTGTTGAATCAATTCCTTGGTGTCCGTGGTTATCGTGAAATAAAGCAATCATTGCATTTCTATCCTGCTGTGGGACCACATAAAGTTGATCCTTAATGATCACACCCTCATGTGTGGTCAGTGCGTGTTTAAAGTGCTCGTACGCAGGCACAAAGTTTCCCTTGAAAACCTCCCTGAGGTCTCCATCCTGTTTCTGAGCTGCTACGAGATCTTTAACCTCTGTTTGTGAGACTTGTACTGCGCTCACAGGGGCGCTAGCTGGTGCGCTAGCTGGGGGGGTCCATAAGTGTCCTCTCCTGGAACCTGCCTTAGCCAATGCGTCGGCTTTTACATTCCCAGGGGGTGATGACCTAAGGTGGCTGCGAACTTTTATTATTCCGAAGGTCCTGTCCTTCGCTTTGTCTAGAATATGCTGGAGTAGAGGGGCTGATGGAAGGGGTTTCCCGTCTGCGGAGACAAAACCTCGTGTCCTCCACAGGGGCAGAAAATCTGTCAAACTGTTGCAGACATATAAACTGTCCGAATATATGTCTGCTGGGCTGGGGAAAGAATCGGGGTGGTCCACTATATATGCTATGGCTGCTAGCTCTGCTGCCTGCGCGCCTAAGTGACCAGGTAACTTCAGTGCTATTTCCTCGAGAGCGCGCCCCTGCGCGTCCTCGACGTAGATGCCGCATCCTGTGATACGCTCACCATTTAAAACTGTGGATGAACCGTCCACGTATATCTTGAGGGGTCCACACGTGTCTGTGTGTGGGGTGCCTTGTGCTGGGTTTCCTAGCTTCCTGGGGGGTGTTTTTGCTATGAAGGGGCCTGTGTTATGCAGGGGAGCTACAATTTCACAGTCATGGGGCTGTCCGGGGTATTGGAGGTTGTCTGCTAAATATGTGTGTGTGCGTGTCCGTTTTACAGTAATGTCCCGTCCTTGTAAAAGTAGGGTCCACCTAGCTGCCCTAATCTGGCTAACTGAACCGTCCTTCAGTCGACCGTCTAGTAGTAGCTGTGTGGGTGTGTGTTCGGTTAGAATGGTGATGGTGTTTAGTCCGGTTATGTATGAAAAGTACTGTACTGCCCAGAAGACAGCAAGGAGGTGCCTCTCACAGGCTGAAAATCCTTGTTCAACCGGGTCTAACAGTCGGGAGGCATAAGCCACTGGTCTTAGCTGCTCGTGCCGTTCCTGAAGCAACACGGCCGAGAGGGTCAGATCTGTGCTCGCTACCTCGATTGCGTACGGGGAAAGTTGGTCTGGGACTAGCAGCGCGGGTGCTGCACTAAGGGCTCGTTTTAACTCTTCCACAGCCTCTGTATGCTGCGGAAGCCATTCCCAGGGGGCTCCTTTCTTAAGGAGGTCTGAAAGTGGGGCGGCTTTTGTCGCGAATCCGTCTATGTGGTTCCGACAATAACCAACCAGTCCTAAAAACGACCGGAGGGCTGAAACATTCTGGGGAAGGGGCAATTTGACAATCGAATCAATTCTTTTGAATTCGATCTCGCGTTTGCCGTGCGTGATGACTGTTCCCAAATACATCACTTTACTTTCCAATATCTGGGCCTTTCTGGGGTTAACTTTACATCCAATTGAAGTCAACAATTCCAGGAGTTCGGCCAGAAGCGAAATATGCTCTGCCTTTGTGTCTGTCTGCAGTAGTAGGTCGTCTACATACTGTACCAGACATTCGGGTCGGGAAAATTTTTCTAATCCACTTGCCAGCTGTCGGTGGAAAATGGAGGGGGAATTGTGGAATCCCTGTGGGAGGCATGTCCACGTATACTGCTGAGTTTTAAAAGTGAATGCAAATTTGTATTGGCACGCTTTTGCCAATGGTATGGACCAGAATCCGTTACTGATATCCAATACCGTGAAGTACTTGGCGTTGAGACCCTGCTTGAGCATGGTCTCGGGACTAGTAGCTACCGTTGGGGCTACTGCGGGGGTCCACTAAATGTTGCACGTTTTACTATGGGCGTAAAACGCGTTTATTGGAGTGTATTAACAAGCCTCCGTATTTGACGTGTGCTTAACACAACTAGGCTCTGTTCTATGTATTTATTCAGCTCTGGAGTCGCCAGGTGCCGTATAGACACCGTCACAAGTATTCCAAGGTCAAGTTCAAAGTAATAAAGACGATACACCGATTAGTAAGGTTCAAACGATCAATATTTATTATACAGTTATAATAAATACTCATGCACACACTAAGAGACTAAGCTATAACTAAACTTAAGTGATCAGAATACTTATCTAACAGGAACAGGCAAGGTCAGAGAACGAGGCCTTCGTCCTGGTCTTGTACTGCAGCCTTCAGCAAGCGTTCTGGTACTGGGGGTCTAGTGGGCTTGGATCGCGTAGCGAGCGTTGAACTTACGGTTTCGGCGGCTGGTGCTCAACGGCTGGAGTCAGGATGCAAGATGTCTATCAGGGCCGGAGCACGGGTTTAACAGACCGGGCTATGTGGGGAATTTGCCTTTATACCCCTCTCTAATGTCCTAGCCCCCTTCTGGGCGGGCTCTACCTTTCGGTACCGATTGGAGCGTTTCCAAACGGTTACCTTCGAAATCCTCCAATGCGAGGGCCTTCCTCGGTGTTGGGGGGTGGTTTCGATATTCGTTACTCTGGTGCCATCCTGTCTGCGCAACCAATTAAGTGTTACATTGAGATGGAAATGTTGCCATTGTTCGTGCCTGGATCTGGGCTGCCTCATCAGGATGCTAAGCGCTTTGCCATTAACACCTTTGGCTTGGAGATCTTGCACCTGGCCAGAAACTGGTTTGCTGCTTGCAAAATGCTAATTAGTTGAGAGCAGACTGTCTGCTCTCACTAAACAGGCTTTTCCTTCTGTCTTCCATTTTACTTTGGCTCAGTGTCCATTTTGCGTGGCCAGCATGGCTACAATCCCTTCCTCCCTTCTTGAAAGCGGAACCACATTGACTATCCTCCAGTCCTCCGGCACCTCTCCTGTGGCCAGAGAGGGATTGGAAATTATTGCCAGCGGCCCTGCTATTTCCTCACTTCCCTCACTCAGCAGCCTGGGATATATTTCATCTGGGCCTGGAGATTTGTCTACCTTTAACCCTGCCAGACCACTCAGAACCTCCTCTCTGTCTGTTAATCTCTTTAATTTTATAACAGTCCCTCTCCCTGATTTCTCTACCCACACCGTCCCTCTCACGAGTGAACACCGACACAAAGTATTCATTTAGAACCTGACCTACATCCTCCGGCTCCACACACAAATTACCCTGTGGTCCGTAATAGACCCGACTCTTTCCTGAGTTATCTTTTTACCCTTAATGTACTTGTAAAATATTTCATAAAAGCAAATTACTGCGGATGCTGGAATCTGAAACCAAAGGGAAAATGCTGGAAAATCTCAGCAGGTCTGGCAGCATCTGTAGGGAGAGAAACAAGCTAACGGTTCGAGTCCGATGACTGTTTGTCACAGCTCCTGTGTGCGGGGAGAGGGCAGTGTGTGCGGGGGGAGGGCAGTGTGTGTGGGGGGAGTGCAGTGTGTGTGGGGAGAGGGCAGTGTGTGTGGGGAGTGCAGTGTGTGGGGGGAGTGCAGTGTGTGTGGGGGGAGTGCAGTGTGTGTGGGGGGAGTGCAGTGTGTGTGGGGGGAGTGCAGTGTGCGTGGGGAGTGCAGTGTGTGTGGGGAGTGCAGTGTGTGTGGGGGGTGCAGTGTGTGGGGGGAGTGCAGTGTGTGGGGGGAGTGCAGTGTGTGGGGGGAGTGCAGTGTGCGTGGGGAGTGCAGTGTGTGTGGGGAGTGCAGTGTGTGGGGGGAGTGCAGTGTGTGTGGGGGGGAGTGCAGTGTGCGTGGGGAGTGCAGTGTGTGTGGGGAGTGCAGTGTGTGTGGGGGGTGCAGTGTGTGGGGGGAGTGCAGTGTGTGTGTGGGGGGGAGGGCAGTGTGTGCGGGGAGTGCAGTGTGTGCGGGGGGGAGTGCAGTGTGTGTGGGGAGTGCAGTGTGTGTGGGGAGTGCAGTGTGTGTGGGGGGGAGTGCAGTGTGTGTGGGGAGTGCAGTGTGTGGGGGGGGAGTGCAGTGTGTGGGGGGAGTGCAGTGTGTGTGGGGAGTGCAGTGTGTGCGGGGGGGAGTGCAGTGTGTGTGGGGAGTGCAGTGTGTGTGGGGGGGAGTGCAGTGTGTGTGGGGAGTGCAGTGTGTGGGGGGGAGTGCAGTGTGTGGGGGGGAGTGCAGTGTGTGTGGGGAGTGCAGTGTGTGTGGGGAGTGCAGTGTGTGGGGGGAGTGCAGTGTGTGTGGGGGGAGTGCAGTGTGTGTGTGGGGGGAGTGCAGTGTGTGTGGGGAGTGCAGTGTGTGTGTGGGGAGTGCAGTGTGCGTGGGGAGTGCAGTGTGTGCGGGGAGTGCAGTGTGTGCGGGGGGGAGTGCAGTGTGTGTGGGGAGTGCAGTGTGTGGGGAGTGCAGTGTGTGTGGGGAGTGCAGTGTGTGTGTGGGGAGTGCAGTGTGTGTGTGGGGAGTGCAGTGTGTGTGGGGAGTGCAGTGTGTGTGGGGAGTGCAGTGTGTGTGGGGGGAGTGCAGTGTGTGTGTGGGGAGTGCAGTGTGCGTGGGGAGTGCAGTGTGTGTGGGGGAGTGCAGTGTGTGTGGGGGGTGCAGTGTGTGGGGGGAGTGCAGTGTGTGTGTGGGGGGAGGGCAGTGTGTGCGGGGAGTGCAGTGTGTGCGGGGGGGAGTGCAGTGTGTGTGGGGAGTGCAGTGTGTGTGTGGGGAGTGCAGTGTGTGCGGGGAGTGCAGTGTGTGTGGGGAGTGCAGTGTGTGTGGGGAGTGCAGTGTGTGGGGGGGAGTGCAGTGTGTGTGGGGAGTGCAGTGTGTGTGGGGAGTGCAGTGTGTGTGGGGAGTGCAGTGTGTGTGTGGGGAGTGCAGTGTGTGTGGGGAGAGTGCAGTGTGTGTGGGGAGTGCAGTGTGTGTGGGGAGTGCAGTGTGTGTGGGGAGTGCAGTGTGTGGGGGGAGTGCAGTGTGTGTGGGGAGTGCAGTGTGTGTGTGGGGGGGAGGGCAGTGTGTGCGGGGAGTGCAGTGTGTGCGGGGGGGAGTGCAGTGTGTGTGGGGAGTGCAGTGTGTGTGGGGGGGAGTGCAGTGTGTGGGGGGAGTGCAGTGTGTGGGGGGAGTGCAGTGTGTGTGGGGAGTGCAGTGTGTGGGGGGAGTGCAGTGTGTGTGGGGGAGTGCAGTGTGCGGGGGGAGGGCAGTGTGTCTGGGGAGTGCAGTGTGTGTGGGGAGTGCAGTGTGTGTGGGGAGTGCAGTGTGTGTGGGGAGTGCAGTGTGTGCGGGGGGAGTGCAGTGTGTGTGGGGAGTGCAGTGTGTGGGGGGGAGTGCAGTGTGTGGGGGGGAGTGCAGTGTGTGTGGGGAGTGCAGTGTGTGGGGGGGAGTGCAGTGTGTGGGGGGGAGTGCAGTGTGTGTGGGGAGTGCAGTGTGTGGGGAGTGCAGTGTGTGTGGGGAATGCAGTGTGTGTGGGGAGTGCAGTGTGTGTGGGGAGTGCAGTGTGTGTGGGGAGTGCAGTGTGTGTGGGGAGTGCAGTGTGTGTGTGGGGAGTGCAGTGTGTGTGGGGGGGAGTGCAGTGTGTGCGGGGGGGAGTGCAGTGTGTGTGGGGAGTGCAGTGTGTGTGGGGAGTGCAGTGTGTGGGGGGGAGTGCAGTGTGTGGGGGGGAGTGCAGTGTGTGTGGGGAGTGCAGTGTGTGGGGAGTGCAGTGTGTGTGGGGAGTGCAGTGTGTGTGTGGGGAGTGCAGTGTGTGTGTGGGGAGTGCAGTGTGTGTGGGGAGTGCAGTGTGTGCGGGGAGTGCAGTGTGTGGGGGGGGGAGTGCAGTGTGTGTGGGGAGTGCAGTGTGTGTGGGGAGTGCAGTGTGTGTGGGGGGTGCAGTGTGTGGGGGGAGTGCAGTGTGCGTGGGGAGTGCAGTGTGTGTGGGGAGTGCAGTGTGTGCGGGGAGTGCAGTGTGTGCGGGGGGGAGTGCAGTGTGTGTGGGGAGTGCAGTGTGTGTGGGGAGTGCAGTGTGTGGGGGGGAGTGCAGTGTGTGGGGGGGAGTGCAGTGTGTGTGGGGAGTGCAGTGTGTGTGGGGGGAGTGCAGTGTGTGTGGGGAGTGCAGTGTGTGTGGGGGGGAGTGCAGTGTGTGTGGGGAGTGCAGTGTGTGTGGGGGGAGTGCAGTGTGTGTGGGGAGTGCAGTGTGTGTGGGGAGTGCAGTGTGTGTGGGGAGTGCAGTGTGTGTGTGGGGAGTGCAGTGTGTGCGGGGAGTGCAGTGTGTGTGGGGAGTGCAGTGTGTGCGGGGAGTGCAGTGTGTGGGGGGGGAGTGCAGTGTGTGTGGGGAGTGCAGTGTGTGTGGGGAGTGCAGTGTGTGTGGGGGGAGTGCAGTGTGTGTGGGGAGTGCAGTGTGTGTGGGGAGTGCAGTGTGCGGGGGGAGTGCAGTGTGTGTGGGGAGTGCAGTGTGTGTGGGGAGTGCAGTGTGTGGGGGGAGAGCAGTGTGTGGGGGGGAGTGCAGTGTGTGGGGGGGAGTGCAGTGTGTGCGGGGAGTGCAGGGTGTGTGGGGAGTGCAGTGTGTGTGGGGAGTGCAGTGTGTGGGGGGAGTGCAGTGTGTGTGGGGAGTGCAGTGTGTGGGGGGGAGTGCAGTGTGTGTGGGGGGAGTGCAGTGTGTGGGGGGAGTGCAGTGTGTGTGGGGAGTGCAGTGTGTGGGGGGAGTGCAGTGTGTGCGGGGAGTGCAGTGTGTGTGGGGAGTGCAGTGTGTGGGGGAAGTGCAGTGTGTGTGGGGAGTGCAGTGTGTGTGGGGAGTGCAGTGTGTGGGGGGAGTGCAGTGTGTGAGGGGAGTGCAGTGTGTGGGGGGAGTGCAGTGTGTGGGGGGAGTGCAGTGTGTGGGGGGAGTGCAGTGTGTGCGGGGAGTGCAGTGTGTGGGGGGAGTGCAGTGTGCGGGGGGAGTGCAGGGTGTGTGGGGACTGCAGTGTGTGTGGGGAGTGCAGTGTGTGTGGGGAGTGCAGTGTGTGTGTGGGGAGTGCAGTGTGTGGGGGGAGTGCAGT
This sequence comes from Scyliorhinus canicula, assembly GCF_902713615.1. Classification (NCBI taxonomy): domain Eukaryota; kingdom Metazoa; phylum Chordata; class Chondrichthyes; order Carcharhiniformes; family Scyliorhinidae; genus Scyliorhinus; species Scyliorhinus canicula. Next base: position 490,244 of record NC_052160.1, read on the forward strand.
GTGAGTGGGGAGTGCAGTGTGTGTGGGGAGTGCAGTGTGTGTGTGGGGAGTGCAGTGTGTGTGGGGAGTGCAGTGTGTGTGTGGGGAGTGCAGTGTGTGCGGGGAGTGCAGTGTGTGTGGGGAGTGCAGTGTGTGGGGGGAGTGCAGTGTGTGTGTGGGGAGTGCAGTGTGTGTGTGGGGAGTGCAGTGTGTGTGGGGGGTGCAGTGTGTGGGGGGAGTGCAGTGTGTGTGGGGAGTGCAGTGTGTGTGGGGAGTGCAGTGTGTGTGTGGGGAGTGCAGTGTGTGGGGGGAGTGCAGTGTGTGGGGGGAGTGCAGTGTGTGTGTGGGGAGTGCAGTGTGTGTGGGGAGTGCAGTGTGTGTGTGGGGAGTGCAGTGTGTGTGGGGGAGTGCAGTGTGTGCGGGGGGAGTGCAGTGTGTGTGTGGGGAGTGCAGTGTGTGTGGGGAGTGCAGTGTGTGGGGGGAGTGCAGTGTGTGTGGGGAGTGCAGTGTGTGTGGGGAGTGCAGTGTGTGTGGGGAGTGCAGTGTGTGTGGGGAGTGCAGTGTGTGTGTGGGGAGTGCAGTGTGTGGGGGGAGTGCAGTGTGTGTGGGGAGTGCAGTGTGTGTGTGGGGAGTGCAGTGTGTGGGGGGAGTGCAGTGTGTGCGGGGGGAGTGCAGTGTGTGTGGGGAGTGCAGTGTGTGTGTGGGGAGTGCAGTGTGTGTGTGGGGAGTGCAGTGTGTGTGTGGGGAGTGCAGTGTGTGGGGGGAGTGCAGTGTGTGTGGGGAGTGCAGTGTGTGGGGGGAGTGCAGTGTGTGGGGGGAGTGCAGTGTGTGTGGGGAGTGCAGTGTGTGTGTGGGGAGTGCAGTGTGTGTGGGGGGAGTGCAGTGTGTGCGGGGAGTGCAGTGTGTGTGGGGGGAGTGCAGTGTGTGTGTGGGGAGTGCAGTGTGTGTGGGGAGTGCAGTGTGTGTGGGGAGTGCAGTGTGTGTGGGGAGTGCAGTGTGTGGGGGGAGTGCAGTGTGTGGGGGGAGTGCAGTGTGTGTGGGGGGGAGTGCAGTGTGTGTGGGGGGAGTGCAGTGTGTGTGTGGGGAGTGCAGTGTGTGGGGGGAGTGCAGTGTGTGTGGGGAGTGCAGTGTGTGTGGGGAGTGCAGTGTGTGTGGGGAGTGCAGTGTGTGTGGGGAGTGCAGTGTGTGTGTGGGGAGTGCAGTGTGTGGGGGGAGTGCAGTGTGTATGTGCGGCTGCAGCTTGTCAGCCTCCCGTTTGTCAATCCTGGACCGGGAGAATCCGACACCGTTTCTCATTGGAATCGATTGTGTTCCACGTGGCGCCGTGTTAGCCCCTTCACGGTAGCTGAATCGGTCCAGATGCGGAGTCTGTTTTGTTGTTGGGAAAGTTCACGAATCCTGCCCCAGGGACCCAGCCGCATGTCTCCATGACAGCAAAGTCACCCAAGTCCAGAATCAAACCCGGGTCCCTGGAGCTATGAGGCAGCAGTGCTAACCACTGTGCCACCCAGGGCGTCCTTGGAGGGTGGGGGGGGGGGGGGGGCGGTATTTGCTGGAGCATTTGGGGAGGGTTTCAATCAGGATGGCAGGGGGCTGGAGATCTATGTAAGGATTCAGAGCGGGGGAATCAATAACGAGGACAGACAGAAAGGAAAATAAGAAAAGTGATAGGCAGAGAAATCAAAGGCCTGTATCAGATAATGACACTGTGGTGAATGATATGCCATGGTAATTCACACTGTATTGCCTTGCATGTATTATGTCCTTGTGGGTTCGGTATGTGAGCTGTTGCGCGGCTCTGCCCATAGGGGGAGATGAGGAGCTTGTACAGAGCTCCACCCATGGCTCCGCCCATGGCTCCTCCCACTAACCAGAAGTATAAAGCGCTGCAGCCGTAAACCTGCTCTCAGTTCCTCTGGCCGCAGGCTGGCACAGTTGAAACCACAGTTTACTTCCAATCACTTGTCTGGTGAATTGATGGTCACATCAGACGCTGCAAAAAATTAGTCGGGACGGTACAAGGAACGTTAAAAGGACTAGCCTTAATGTTTTGTACCTGAACGCACAGCGCTTTCAAAATCAAATGGATGAATTAGTTGTGCAGATAGATGTAAAGGGTGTGATATATCTGGGATTACGGAGACAAGGCTCCAAGGTGAACAAGGATGGGAATTAAACATTGAGGGATATTCAGTTTCTAGGAAGGACAGACAGAAAGGGAAAGGTGTGGAGTTGCATTGTTGATTAAAGAAAATACACAGCCGACCCGGTAAACAACCAACCCGGTAAACAACTAACCCGGTAAACGGCCGACTCAGTAAATAACTGACCCGGTAAACACCCCCGACCCGGTAAACAACTGACGCGGTAAACGGCCGACCCGGTAAACAACTAACCCGGTAAACGGCCGACTCAGTAAACAACTGACCCGGTAAACACCCCCGACCCGGTAAACAACTGACGCGGTAAACGGCCGACCCGGTAAATAACTGACGCGGTAAACGGCCGACCCGGTAAACAACTGACGCGGTAAACAGCCGACTCAGTAAACAACTAACCCGGTAAACGGCCGACTCAGTAAACAACTGACCCGGTAAACACCCCCGACCCGGTAAACAACTAACCCGGTAAACGGCCGACTCAGTAAACAACTGACCCGGTAAACACCCCTGACCCGGTAAACAACTGACGCGGTAAACAGCCGACCCGATAAACAACCGACCCGGTAAACACCCCCAACCCGGTAAACAACTGACGCGGTAAACAGCCGACCCGGTAAACACCCCCGACCCGGTAAACACCCCGACCCGGTAAACAACTGACGCGGTAAACAGCTGACCCGGTAAACAACTGACCCGGTAAACACCCCCGACCCGGTAAACAACTAACGCGGTAAACGGCCGACCCGGTAAACAACTGACCCGGTAAACACCCCCGACCCGGTAAACAACTAACGCGGTAAACGGCCGACTCAGTAAACAACCGACCCGGTAAACGGCTGACCCGGTAAATAACCGACCTGGTAAACCGCCAACCCGGTAAACACCCCCAACCCGGTAAACACCCCTGACCCGGTAAACAACTGACCCGGTAAACACCCCCGACCCGGTAAACACCCCCGACCCGGTAAGCACCCCCGACCCGGTAAACACCCCCGACCCGGTAAGCACCCCCGACCCGGTAAACAACTGACCCGGTAAACACCCCCGACCCGGTAAACACCCCCGACCCGGTAAGCACCCCCGACCCGGTAAACAACTGACGCGGTAAACGGCCGACCCGGTAAACAACTAACCCGGTAAACAACTGACGCGGTAAACGGCCGACCCGGTAAACAGCCGACCCGGTAAACACCCCCGATCCGGTAAACAACTGACGCGGTAAACGGCTGACCCGGTAAATAACTGACCCGGTAAACAACCGACCTGGTAAACAGCCGACACTGTAAACCGCCAACCCGGTAAACAGCTTACCTGGTAAACCGCCGACCTGGTAAACCGCCGAGCCGGTAAACACGACTGACCCGGTAAACAACCGACCCAGTAAACACCCCCGACCCGGTAAACACCCCCGACCCGGTAAACACCCCCAACCTGGCAAACAACCAACCCGGTAAACAGCCGACCCGGTAAACACCCCCAACCCGGTAAACACCCCCGACCCGGTAAACACCCCCGACCCGGTAAACAACCGACCTGGCAAACATCCAACCCGGTAAACCGCCGACCCGGTAAAAACGTCCAGCCCTGTAAATGGCCGACCCAGTAAACGGCCGACCCAGTAAACGGTCAACCCGGTAAACACCGCCGACCCGGTAAACAGCCGACCTGGTGAACAGCCGACCTGGTAAACAACCGACCCGGTAAACACTCCCGACCCAGTAAACAACCGACCAGGTAAACCGCCGACCCGGTAAAAACGTCCAACCCCGTAAACGGCCGACCCAATAAACGGTCAACCCGGTAAACACCGCCGACCCGGTTAACAGCCGACCCGGTAAACACTGCCGACCCGGTTAACAGCCGACCTGGTAAACAGCCAACACGGTAAACGGCCGACCCGGTAAACAGCCGTCCCGGTAAACAGCTGACCCGGTAAACACTGCCGACCCGGTTAACAGCCGACCCGGTAAACACTGCCGACCCGGTTAACAGCCGACCCGGTAAACACTGCCGACCTGGTTAACAGCCGACCCGGTAAACGCCCAACCTGGTAAACAGCCAACACGGTAAACGCCCAACCTGGTAAACAGCCAACACGGTAAACGGCCGACGCGGTAAACAGCTGACCCGATAAACGCCCAACCTGGTAAACAGCCGACATGGTAAACGGCCGACCCGGTAAATGGCGGTCCAGTAATAGACGGTCCTGTAAACAGCCGACATGGTAAACGGCTGGCCAGGACTGGAGTATAGTGCTCAATTCTGGTCACCACACTACCAGAAGGATGTGGAGGCTTTAGAGAGGGTGCAGAAGAGATTTACCAGGATGTTGCCTGGTATGGAGGGCATTAGCTATGAGGAGAGGTTGAATAAACTCGGTTTGTTCTCACTGGAACAACGGAGGTTGAGCGGCGACCTGATATAGGTCGACAAAATTATGAGGGGCATAGACAGAGTGGATAGTCAGAGGCCTTTCCCCAGGGTAGAGGGGTCAATTACTTTAGAGTAGGTGTACGAGGCAAGTTTTTTACACAGAGGGTAGTGGGTGCCTGGAACTCGCTGCCGGAGGAGGTGGTGGAAGCAGGGACGATAGTGACATTTAAGGGGCATCTTGACAAATACATGAATCGGATGGGAATAGTGGGATACGGACCCAGGAAGTGTAGAAGAGTTTAGTTTAGACGGGCAGCATGGTTGGCACAGGCTTGGAGGGCCGAAGGGCCTGTTCCTGTGCTGTACTTTTCTTTGTTCTTTGACTGTGTTTTACTTATTTGTTTACAGGATGTGGACGGTTAGACCAGCATTTATTGCCCATCCCTAATTGCCCTCGAGGAGGTGGTGATGAGACACCTTCTTGAACGGCTGCAGTCCATGTGGTGTAGGTACACTCACAGTGCTGTTAGGGAATGAAATCCAGGATTTTGTCCCTGTGAAGGAATGGCGATATATTTCCAGGTCAGGGTGGTGGCTTCGGGGGAACCGTCCAGATTGTGGGGTTCCCTGGTATCTGGTGCTCCTGTCCATCTAGGTCGTAGAGATTTCAGTTTTGGAAGATGCTTTCAAAGGAATTTTGCTGAGTTACTGCAGTGCATCTTGTACACGGCTGCCACTGTGCGTCAGTGGTGGAGGGACTGAATGTTTATAGTGGGGTTGCTAATCAACGAAGCTACTTTGTCCTCAATGGTGTTGAGCTTCTTGAGAGTTGTTGGAACTTTAAGGTCATTACCATTTAAACCACTTCAGCATTAATCTTGCTGAAAATAACACCTGTCTCATCCAATTTGGTGATTCATTGATCATTACCTGCTCCACCTTCAACCACTTTGACAGAGTTTATTACTATGGGGAGGTGATCAGAGTTTGCGCAGAAATGGCCATACAGACATTGTGAATTTATTTAAAATGTTGCTCAGGAGAATGAGGATAATTTAACCCTATGATTTTCTTTGTTTCAGTCAGCTTTTTAAACCTATCAAGCAACACTCTTATCTATTGAATTGTCTCTACATTTCTTCATTTGCTTCAGTTACATTCAACCCACCATTACTGTCGCAGTGCGCTGGCTAATCCACTAATGTTCACCCCAGACCACTGAAAACTTGTTTCATTTCAATTACTCTGAGGCACAGTCCAACAAATATCCACTATTTCTCCTCGAGAGATGTTCATCTTCTATCACACAAGTGCCAGGTAACGCCCATCTCCAACGAGAGGCAATCTAACCATTTCCTTGGTAACCACCTGACCAATGACATTGCCATAACCAGATCCACTACCACCAATACCCTGGGAGTTGGCCATTGAATAACCTTAACTAAACCAACGTCAGGAATACTCTGGTTATGAGACCAGATCACAGGCAGGAAATTCACTTCTTGACTCCCCAAACTTTTCCACTAGTTACAAGGCAGAAGCCAGGAGTTGGATGGAAGATTCCCTTGGATTAGCACAGCCCCAATAAGACACAAGAAGCTCGACAACAGCTGGAGAAAAGAGGCAACTTTGTCAGCCCCCATTCAGCACTTAAACATTAATTCCTTCCAACAGCAGCACAACGTGACGCAGTGTGTGTGTGAGCTACATGGCGCAGTGTGTGTGTCACCAACATGGCGCAGTGTGTGTGTCACCAACATGACGCAGTGTGTGTGTCACCAACATGACGCAGTGTGTGTGTCACCAACATGGCGCAGTGTGTGTGTCACCAACATGACGCAGTGTGTGTGTCACCAACATAGAACATAGAACATAGAACGATACAGCGCAGTACAGGCCCTTCGGCCCTCGATGTTGCACCGACATGGAAAAATACTAAAGGCCATCTAACCTACACTATGCCATTATCATCCATATGCTTATCCAATAAACTTTTAAATGCCCTCAATGTTGGCGAGTTCACTACTGTTGCAGGTAGGGCATTCCACGGCCTCACCACTCTTTGCGTAAAAAACCCACCTCTGACCTCTGTCCTATATCTATTACCCCTCAATTTAAGGCTATGTCCCCTCGTGCTAGCCACCTCCATCCGCGGGAGAAGGCTCTCGCTGTCCACCCTATCTAACCCTCTGATCATTTTGTATGCCTCTATTAAGTCACCTCTTAACCTTCTTCTCTCTAACGAAAACAACCTCAAGTCCATCAGCCTTTCCTCATAAGATTTTCCCTCCATACCAGGCAACATCCTGGTAAATCTCCTCTGCACCCGTTCCAAGGCTTCCACGTCCTTCCTATAATGAGGCGACCAGAACTGTACGCAATACTCCAAATGCGGCCGTACTAGAGTTTTGTACAACTGCAACATGACCTCATGGCTCCGGAACTCAATCCCTCTACCAATAAAGGCCAACACACCATAGGCCTTCTTCACAACCCTATCAACCTGGGTGGCAACTTTCAGGGATCTATGTACATGGACACCGAGATCCCTCTGCTCATCCACACTACCAAGAATTTTACCATTAGCCAAATATTCCGCATTCCTGTTATTCTTTCCAAAGTGAATCACCTCACACTTCTCCACATTAAACTCCATTTGCCACCTCTCAGCCCAGCTCTGCAGCTTATCTATGTCCCTCTGTAACCTGCAACATCCTTCCGCACTGTCTACAACTCCACCGACTTTAGTGTCGTCTGCAAATTTACTCACCCATCCTTCTGCGCCCTCCTCTAGGTCATTTATAAAAATGACAAACAGCAACGGCCCCAGAACAGATCCTTGTGGTACGCCACTCGTAACTGAACTCCATTCTGAACATTTCCCATCAACTACCACTCTCTGTCTTCTTTCAACTAGCCAATTTCTGATCCACATCTCTAAATCACCCTCAATCCCCAGCCTCCGTATTTTCTGCAATAGCCGACCGTGGGGAACCTTATCAAACGCTTTACTGAAATCCATATACACCACATCAACTGCTCTACCCTCGTCTACCTGTTCAGTCACCTTCCAAAGAACTCGATAAGGTTTGTGAGGCATGACCTACCCTTCACAAAACCATGCTGACTATCCCTAATCATATTATTCCTATATAGATGATTATAAATCGTATCTTTTATAATCCTCTCCAAGACCTTACCCACCACAGACGTTAGGCTCACCGGCCTATAGTTACCGGGGTTATCTCTACTTCCCTTCTTGAACAAAGGGACCACATTTGCTATCCTCCAGTCCTCTGGCACTATTCCTGTAGCCAATGATGACATAAAAATCAAAGCCAAAGGCTCAGCAATCTCTTCCCTGGCTTCCCAGAGAATCCTAGGATAAATCCCATCCGGCCCCGGGGACTTATCTATTTTCACCTTGTCCAGAATTGCCAACACTTCTTCCCTACGCACCTCAATGCCATCTATTCTAATAGCCTGGGTCTCAGCATTCTCCTCCACAATATTATCTTTTTCTTGAGTGAATACTGACGAAAAGTATTCATTTAGTATCTCACTTATCTCCTCAGCCTCCACACACAACTTCCCACCACTGTCCTTGACTGGCCCTACTCTTACCCTAGTCATTCTTTTATTCCTGACATACCTATAGAAAGCTTTTGGGTTTTCCTTGATCCTACCTGCCAAAGACTTCTCATGTCCCCTCCTTGCTCGTCTCAGCTCTCTCTTTAGAGCCTTCCTCGCTTCCTTGTAACTATCAAACGCCCCAACTGAAACTTCATGCCTCATCTTCACATAGGCCTCCTTCTTCCTCTTAACAAGAGATTCCACTTCTTTGGTAAACCACGGTTCCCTCGCTCGACCCCTTCCTCCCTGCCTGACTGGTACGTACTTATCAAAAACATGCAATAGTTGTTCCTTGAACAAGCTCCACATATCCAGTGTGCCCAACCCTTGCAGCCTACTTCTCCAACCAACACATCCTAAGTCATGTCTAATGGCATCATAATTGCCCTTCCCCCAGCTATAACTCTTGCCCTGCGGGGTATACTTATCCCTTTCCATCACTAACGTAAAGGTCACCGAATTGTGGTCACTGTTTCCAAAGTGCACACCTACCTCCAGATCTAACACCTGGCCTGGTTCATTACCCAAAACCAAATCTAATGTGGCCTCGCCTCTTGTTGGCCTGTCAACATATTGTGTCAGGAAACCCTCCTGCACACATTGTACAAAGAATGACCCATCTAATGTACTCGAACTATATCTTTCCAGTCAATATTTGGAAAGTTAAAGTCTCCCATAACAACTACCCTGTTACTTTCGCTCTTTTCCAGAATCATCTTCGCCATCCTTTCCTCTACATCCCTAGAACTATTAGGTGGCCTATAGAAAACTCCCAACAGGGTGACCTCTCCTTTCCTGTTTCTAACCTCAGCCCATACTACCTCAGAAGAAGAGTCCCCATCTAGCATCCTTTCCGCCACCGTAATACTGTCCTTGACTAGCAGCGCCACACCTCCCCCTCTTTTGCCCCCTTCTCTGAGCTTACTAAAACACCTAAACCCCGGAACCTGCAACAACCATTCCTGTCCCTGCTCTATCCATGTCTCTGAAATGGCCACAACATCGAAGTCCCAGGTACCAACCCATGCTGCCAGTTCCCCTACCTTATTTCGTATACTCCTGGCATTGAAGTAGACACACTTCAAACCACCTACCTGAACACTGGCACCCTCCTGCGAAGTCAAATCTGTGCTCCTGACCTCTATACTCTCAATCTCCCGAACCCCAAAACTACAATCCAGGTTCCCATGCCCCTGCTGAATTAGTTTAAACCCCCCCAAAGAGCACTAACAAATCTCCCCCCCAGGATATTGGTGCCCCTCAGGTTCAGATGTAGACCACCAACGTGACGCAGTGTGTGTGTCACCAACGTGACGCAGTGTGTGTGTCACCAACGTGACGCAGTGTGTGTGTCACCAACATGACGCAGTGTGTGTATCACCAACGTGACGCAGTGTGTGTGTCACCAACATGACGCAGTGTGTGTGTCACCAACATGGCGCAGTGTGTGTGTCACCAACATGGCGCAGTGTGTGTGTCACCAACATGGCGCAGTGTGTGTGTCACCAACATGACGCAGTGTGTGTGTCACCAACATGACGCAGTGTGTGTGTCACCAACATGACGCAGTGTGTGTGTCACCAACGTGACGCAGTGTGTGTGTCACCAACATGGCGCAGTGTGTGTGTCACCAACATGACGCAGTGTGTGTGTCACCAACATGACGCAGTGTGTGTGTCACCAACATGACGCAGTGTGTGTGTCACCAACATGACGCAGTGTGTGTGTCACCAACATGACGCAGTGTGTGTGTCACCTACATGACGCAGTGTGTGTGTCACCAACGTGTCGCAGTGTGTGTGTCACCAACATGACGCAGTGTGTGTGTCACCAACATGGCGCAGTGTGTGTGTCACCAACGTGACGCAGTGTGTGTGTCACCAACATGGCGCAGTGTGTGTGTCACCAACATGACGCAGTGTGTGTGTCACCAACGTGACGCAGTGTGTGTGTCACCAACATGACGCAGTGTGTGTGTCACCAACGTGACGCAGTGTGTGTGTCACCAACATGACGCAGTGTGTGTGTCACCAACGTGACGCAGTGTGTGTGTCACCAACATGACGCAGTGTGTGTGTCACCAACATGGCGCAGTGTGTGTATCACCAACGTGACGCAGTGTGTGTGTCACCAACATGGCGCAGTGTGTGTATCACCAACGTGACGCAGTGTGTTTATCACCAACGTGTCGCAGTGTGTGTGTCACCAACATGACGCAGTGTGTGTGTCACCAACATGGCGCAGTGTGTGTGTCACCAACGTGACGCAGTGTGTGTGTCACCAACATGGCGCAGTGTGTGTGTCACCAACATGACGCAGTGTGTGTGTCACCAACATGACGCAGTGTGTGTGTCACCAACATGGCGCAGTGTGTGTATCACCAACATGACGCAGTGTGTGTGTCACCAACATGACGCAGTGTGTGTGTCACCAACATGGCGCAGTGTGTGTGTCACCAACATGACGCAGTGTGTGTGTCACCAACATGGCGCAGTGTGTGTGTCACCAACATGGCGCAGTGTGTGTATCACCAACATGACGCAGTGTGTGTGTCACCTACATGACGCAGTGTGTGTGTCACCAACATGGCGCAGTGTGTGTATCACCAACATGACGCAGTGTGTGTGTCACCAACATGACGCAGTGTGTGTGTCACCAACATGACGCAGTGTGTGTGTCACCAACATGACGCAGTGTGTGTGTCACCAACGTGACGCAGTGTGTGTGTCACCAACATGGCGCAGTGTGTGTGTCACCAACATGGCGCAGTGTGTGTGTGAGCTACATGGCGCAGTGTGTGTGTCACCAACATGACGCAGTGTGTGTGTGAGCTACATGGCGCAGTGTGTGTGTCACCAACATGACGCAGTGTGTGTGTCACCAACATGACGCAGTGTGTGTGTCACCAACATGGCGCAGTGTGTGTGTCACCAACGTGACGCAGTGTGTGTGTCACCAACATGACGCAGTGTGTGTGTCACCAACATGACGCAGTGTGTGTGTCACCAACATGACGCAGTGTGTGTGTCACCAACATGACGCAGTGTGTGTGTCACCAACATGACGCAGTGTGTGTGTCACCAACGTGACGCAGTGTGTGTGTCACCAACATGACACAGTGTGTGTGTCACCAACGTGACGCAGTGTGTGTGTCACCAACATGACGCAGTGTGTGTGTCACCAACATGACGCAGTGTGTGTGTCACCAACATGACGCAGTGTGTGTGTCACCAACATGACGCAGTGTGTGTGTCACCAACATGACGCAGTGTGTCACCAACATGACGCAGTGTGTGTGTCACCAACGTGACGCAGTGTGTGTATCACCAACATGACGCAGTGTGTGTGTCACCAACATGACGCAGTGTGTGTGTCACCAACATGACGCAGTGTGTGTGTCACCAACATGACGCAGTGTGTGTGTCACCAACATGACGCAGTGTGTGTGTCACCAACATGACGCAGTGTGTGTGTCACCAACATGACGCAGTGTGTGTGTCACCAACATGGCGCAGTGTGTGTGTCACCAACATGACGCAGTGTGTGTGTCACCAACATGGCGCAGTGTGTGTGTCACCAACATGACGCAGTGTGTGTGTCACCAACATGGCGCAGTGTGTGTGTCACCAACATGACGCAGTGTGTGTGTCACCAACATGACGCAGTGTGTGTGTCACCAACGTGACGCAGTGTGTCACCAACATGACGCAGTGTGTCACCAACATGACGCAGTGTGTGTGTCACCAACGTGACGCAGTGTGTGTGTCACCAACATGACGCAGTGTGTGTGTCACCAACATGACGCAGTGTGTGTGTCACCAACATGGCGCAGTGTGTGTGTCACCAACATGACGCAGTGTGTGTGTCACCAACATGACGCAGTGTGTGTGTCACCAACGTGACGCAGTGTGTCACCAACATGACGCAGTGTGTCACCAACATGACGCAGTGTGTGTGTCACCAACGTGACGCAGTGTGTGTGTCACCAACATGACGCAGTGTGTGTGTCACCAACGTGACGCAGTGTGTGTGTCACCAACATGACGCAGTGTGTGTGTCACCTACATGACGCAGTGTGTGTGTCACCAACATGGCGCAGTGTGTGTGTCACCAACATGGCGCAGTGTGTGTGTCACCAACATGACGCAGTGTGTGTGTCACCAACATGGCGCAGTGTGTGTGTCACCAACATGACGCAGTGTGTGTGTCACCAACATGACGCAGTGTGTGTGTCACCAACGTGACGCAGTGTGTGTGTCACCAACATGACGCAGTGTGTGTGTCACCTACATGACGCAGTGTGTGTGTCACCAACATGACGCAGTGTGTGTGTCACCAACATGACGCAGTGTGTGTGTCACCAACATGGCGCAGTGTGTGTGTCACCAACATGACGCAGTGTGTGTGTCACCAACGTGACGCAGTGTGTGTGTCACCAACATGACGCAGTGTGTCACCAACATGACGCAGTGTGTGTGTCACCAACATGACGCAGTGTGTGTGTCACCAACATGGCGCAGTGTGTGTGTCACCAACATGACGCAGTGTGTGTGTCACCAACATGGCGCAGTGTGTGTGTCACCAACATGACGCAGTGTGTGTGTCACCAACATGACGCAGTGTGTGTGTCACCAACATGGCGCAGTGTGTGTGTCACCAACATGACGCAGTGTGTGTGTCACCAACATGGCGCAGTGTGTGTGTCACCAACATGCCAGAAACTCACCCACAGCCTCCAAACCTGCAGCATCAGAAGGACGAGGTCATTACAATGTCGGCACTTTCATTGGAGCCACTCTGAGCCCCTCCCACACTGAGCCCCTCCCACACAGAGCCCCTCCCACACTGAGTCCCTCCCACACTGAGCCCCTCCCACACTGAGTCCCTCCCACACTGAGCCCCTCCCACTCTGAGCCCCTCCCACACTGAGTCCCTCCCACACTGAGCCCCTCCCACACTGAGTCCCTCCCACACTGAGCCCCTCCCACTCTGAGCCCCTCCCACACTGAGTCCCTCCCACACTGAGCCCCTCCCACTCTGAGCCCCTCCCACTCTGAGCCCCTCCCACTCTGAGCCACTGAGCCCCTCCCACATTAAGCCCCTCCCACACAGAGCCCCTCCCACACTGAGTCCCTCCCACACTGAGTCCCTCCCACACTGAGCCCCTCCCACTCTGAGCCCCTCCCACACTGAGTCCCTCCCACACTGAGTCCCTCCCACTCTGAGCCCCTCCCACTCTGAGCCCCTCCCACTCTGAGCCCCTCCCACTCTAAGCCACTGAGCCCCTCCCACACTGAGCCCCTTCTACACTGAGCCCTCCCATTCTGAGCCCCTCCCACACTGAGCAACTGAGCCCCTCCCACACTGAGCCCCTCCCACACTGAACAACTGAACCCCTCCCACAGTGAGCCCCTCCCACTCTGAGCCCCTCCCACTCTGACCCACTCCCACATGAGCCCCTCTCACACTGAGCAACTGAGCCCCTCCCACACTGAGCAACTGAGCCCCTCCCACTCTGACCCACTCCCACATGAGCCCCTCCCACACTGGGCAACTGAGCCCCTCCCACACTGAGCAACTGAGCCCCTCCCACACTGAGCAACTGAGCCCCTCCCACACTGAGCTGCTGAGTCCGCCCCACACTGAACCCCTCCCACACTGAACCCCTCCCACACTGAGCCCCTCCCACACTGAACCCCTCCCACACTGAACCCCTCCCACACTGAGCAACTGAACCCCTCCCACACTGAGCGCCTCCCACACTGAGCCCCTCCCATTCTGAGCCCCTCCCACACTGAGCAACTGAGCCCCTCCCACACTGAGCCCCTCCCACACTGAGCAGATGAAACCCTCCCACACTGAGCCCCTCCCACTCTGAGCCCCTCTCACACTGAGCCCCTCCCACTCTGAGCCCCTCCCACACTGAGCCCCTCTCACACTGAGCCCCTCCCACACTGAGCCCCTCCCACACTGAGCCCCTCCCACACTGAGGCCCTCCCACTCTGAGCAGATGAAACCCTCCCACACTGAGCCCCTCCCACACTGAGCACCTCCCACACTGAGCCCCTCCCACATTGAACCCCTGACACACAGCCCCTCCCACACTGAACCCCTCCCACACTGAGCATCTGAACCCCTCCCACATAGAGCCCCTCCCACACTGAAAAACTGAGCCCCTCCCACAGAGTTCCTCCCACACTGAGCATCTGAACCCCTCCCACATAGAGCCCCTCCCACACCGAGCAGCTGATCGAGAAGATGACTCACTCCCAAGAGGCTGGTTTAGCTCACTGGGCTAAATCGCTGGCTTTTAAAGCAAACCAAGCAGGCCAGCAGCACGGTTCGATTCCCGTACCAGCCTCCCCGGACAGGCGCCGGAATGTGGCGACTAGGGGCTTTTCACAGTAACTTCATTGAAGCCTACTCGTGACAATAAGCGATTTTCATTTCATTTTTCATTCAAGGGTAGAAATGATGAGCCGGTCAGCAGCTTTCGCACCCCATGAACAAACAATGATGTTGCGCGAGATTCTCTGGCCTCTGCGCACATGTTGCTTGTGGTGGGACGCAGCCCGCCATTGGCCGATTGCAGGATCTTCTGGTCCTGCTACAGTCGATGGGATTTCCCATTGAATCCACCGCCGCACCTCCGGAAGCCTATGGCAGGGGTACGCCGTCGGCAGGACGCAAGGATCCCACCTGCATCCCAACGGGAAGATCTCGCCCCCATATAGATCCATCGTTTAGATGAAATTACTGGGGTTACATAACACTGAGCAATGGGATTACACGTGGGACCTCCCTCACCTCCACAGACAAGGTCAACATTCACAGTGAAACATTTATGAAATGGCTCATTAGGGGATCTCTTTATCCATCTATTCACCTAAGTTGTGTACGTGACGTGCAGAGTGCATTTTCCGAATGTACCAGTGAAGATTCCTCAATCCAAAACAGAATCACCTTTTACTCAGCTCCTGTTTAAAGAGTCGTCCAGTGAGTTAGGAAATAATTCAGGACGGGAGCTCCTGGCAAAAATCCCAAGCTTTTACTGCTGGACATTGCTTTCAAAGCTAATGGTAGTAATGCTCATAACATTAAAGCTCTTCATATAACATTAACTCTTTCTAATCAAATCTGTTACTTCCATCAGACCAAACTGATTGAGAACTGTAGAAGATAATTAAGCTTTAAAACAAGATAAAATCTTTGGAATCAAAGCTTTGTGATTTTGTTAATTGACAGTGACCATGTCAAATGGGTTTGTAAATAACTGGGGAGGTCATTTAGAATAAAATATGACAGCCTCAAATTCTACTGGAGGCAATCCTGGCCAATGAGAGAATATCAAAGCTGGAGTTTCTCGACTAACTTCATAAACTGTCCAAGAAAATAAAATAATATCAAATCAGAGCTCGATGATAAAAAACTGCCATTCTTTCTTAATGAAATTAGGAGGTAAGTTAAATATCTATTTAAAACGCATACAACTGAGAGTTAAAGATGAGTGTAGATTCCATAAAAGGAGTAACCCGTTTCCCAATATCTTCCATATTCTGCAGACTTCTATCTATTGTTGACATTTCAACTTTAGTGAAAAAGAAAATAGTTCCTCTTCCTATAACTCAAATCATTAACCTTCTCAGTCACTAATCCTGGACTAGGAACTGCTGCCGTGAATATATTTTTATTATACTTTTATCATTTTTACAGACAACGTGACAAAGTTTCAAAACGGAACTGGCACAGAAAAGATATTTCTGGAAAATTAAGAGAGAGACAGGCTAAATTCAGAGCCACTGCCCTAAAGAATGAGTGTATTTCTAAACCGGATCAGTGGGAAAATGGGGGGAAATGAGGATAAGGCCAAATAAACGTGATAGGATAATGTATCGAGATACACACCTTTATGTATAACGACATCATAACTTGCAATATGGCTCATGGGAAACCTTGAAGGAGCAGGTCAGACAAAGCAGAGACTATAAATCCGAGATCGGGGGCCCACACTTCACGGAATGTACCTGACTTAGAACGAATCACAGACACAGGAATTCCATAGGGATATTATCCAAGACTATTTTATGCCAGTTTTGAATCAAAGGATATTTGTCACTGATCCAGGAGCAGAGGATATTTTTACAAAACGTGAGAATGTTTACAGCCTTTTTCATTAATGTCAACAATTCTCCTGTCTGGAAGACCCAGAATTAGGAATAAAGGATCAAATTCCAAGGTTGTGCCAAATATCCTCTCCAGCTGCTTAATTACACCAGGCCAATAAGGTGTCATCTTCACACAGGTCCATACAAAGTGCATATAATTACCCTCGACTACCAGGCACTTCAGGCACATAGGGAATATAGCAGATTCAAACCTGTGCCTCAAATTCAGTGTGATATGCAACAGTGCAGTATCTTGAAATTAGTCTCCTTTATTCTGTTGCATACCGAAGTGTTAGTGGCATAGTCCCATACACTGCCCCATGTCTCCTCATCACAATTAGTTGCCAAGTCTCTATCCCAAAACTGCAGGGTACCCAATGAACTAACACTAGATCTAAAATGCAAGAGTCAGAATTCTCCATTTGGGAGATGATAGGCATGATTTCCCGTTTCAGCGGCTATTAGCATGAAACCTTCACTGATTGCAGGACCGGTGATGAGCTCCACCGGCGCTGGGTGAAACTCCCTCCTCCCGCGCTATAAATGCCCAGAGAATGGCCGGGTCCCGGGCCATGTATGTACACGATGCCGCCCTGCAGCGGTCGTGTCGTACAACATGGCAGCGGCCTTGCGTGGACCCAACCCACCTTCAGTGACCCCACAGCCCACTCCCTAGCCACACCCACCAGACCCCAGCCCTCACAGAAGCCACCCCATTCAACGGTACGGATCCCAGCTGAGTGTGGCTGCGCTGGACACAGTCCGCAGGCACCATGCCGGTTCCCCGCACGGCTCAGACCACATGTGTTCCCGCCATCGGGAACTTGGCCCATCGGGGGCAGAGCATCGCGGGTGGGCCGGCCAATGATGCGCCAACACCGTTGCAATGGTGTTGGCATCAGTTTGGAGGAGGCATTGCACGGCTGACTGGCGTGAAACCGGCACTGGCCCCAATTTCGGCATCGGAGCCCAATCTCCACCTGATCACCAAACACAATTTGGCGTCAGGCAACGGAGAATCCTGGCACTCACACTAAAGGTAGCACAGGTACAAAAGGAGATTCACAGCATGGTTAAGAATGATATCATTGTTTGGGCGGGCAGGACCCTGCGGATAAGGAAGGTAATGCTTGAGTGGAGTCGGGAAGAGGGTGGGCTGGCGCTGCCAAATTTTAGTAACGATTACTGGGCGGCGAATATAGCCATGATCAGGAAGTGGGTGAGGGAGGGGTCGGCATGGGAGTGTATGGAGGCAGCTTCATGCAAGGGCACCAGTTTGGGGGCATTGGTAACTGTGCCTCTGCCGTTCCCACTGGCACGGTACTTCACCAGCCCTGTGGTGGTGGAGGCCCTGAGAGGCTGGGGGCAATGGAGGAGACATGTGGGAGCAGAGGGAGCATCAGTCTGGTCCCCAATCTGTAATAATCACCAGTTTGCCCCGAGAAGTATGGATGGGGGTTCCGGATATGGCGGAGAGCAGGGATTGAGAGGATGGGGGATATGTTTATAAAGGGGAGCTTTCTGAGTATGAGGGCGCTGGAGGAGAAGTTTGGGTTGGCGAGGGGAAACAAATTCAGGTATCTGCAGGTGCAGGACTTCCTACGTAAACAGGTGTCAACCTTCCCGCTCCTACCATTGAGGGGGATTCAGGACAAGGTAGTTTCCAGAGGGTGGGTAGGAGAAGGGAGCGTCTCGGACATTTACAAGGAGCTTATGGGGTTGGAGGAGATGCAGACCGAGAAGCTGAAGTGGGAGGAGGAGCTGGGAGGAGAGGTAGAGGATGGTCTATGGGCGGACGCGTTGAGTAGAGTCACCGCGTCCGCAACATGTGCCAGGCTCAGCCTGATACAATTTAAGGTCGTTCACCGGCTCACATGACAGTGGCCCGGATGAGCAGATTCTTTGGGGTGGAAGACAGGTGTGGAAAGTCTGCGGGAGGACCAGCGAACCATGTCCACATGTTCTGGGCATGTCCGAAGCTTAGTTGATTTTGGCAGGGGTTTGCAGATGTCATGTCCACGGTGTTAAAAACAAGGGTGGCGCGGAGTCCAGAGGTGGCGATTTTCGGGGTGTCGGAAGACCCGGGAATCCAGGAGGAGAAAGAGGCAGACGTTCTGGCCTTTGCTTCCCTGGTAGCCCGGAGACGGATGATATTAGCTTGGAGGGACTCAAAGCCCCCGAAGTCGGAGACCTGGCTATCTGACATGGCTAGCTTTCTCTGTATGGAGAAAATCAAGTTTGCTTTGAGAGGGTCACTATTAGGGTTCACCCGGAGGTGGCAACCGTTCATCGACTTCTTTGCGGAAAATTAATCGTCAGCAGAAGGGGGGGGGGGTTTAGTTTAGCTGAGAGTAGGGGGTTAATAAAGGTGGGATCTGTAAGGGAGGGAGACGGCTTTTTCACTATGTTTATAGTTTCATGTACATTGTTTATTGTGTTGTTGTTATAATACCAAAAAATACCTCAATACAATGTTTATTTTTAAAAAAAAGAATGATATAATTGAAGTGAGTTGCAGCGATTGGGGCTCACCTATTGTGATGTTACCAAAACCGGATGAAACACAATTTTGTGTGGACTATAGAAAAGCCAATGCTGTTACAAAGTCAGATTCATATCCTATTCCTCATTTGGAAGATTTTTGAAAAGATAGGACAAAAGTATTTTATTACAAAACTTGACTTACTTAAAGGATAGCGGCAAGTACCTTTACAAGGCAGGTTTTTGTGACACCAGGTGATCTGTATCAGTTTAAAGTTCTGCCATTTGGAATGAATAATGCACCAGCAACATTCCAATGATTAACCAAAGACATTTCTGGACTAAACAATTAGAACATAGAACATACAGTGCAGAAGGAGGCCATTCCGTCCATTGAGTCTGCACCGACCCACTTAAGCCCATACTTTCACACTATCCCCGTAACCCAATAACCCCTCCTCACCTTTTTGGACACTAAGGGCAATTTAGCATGGCCAATCCACCTAACCTGCTGTCTTTGGACTGTGGGAGGAAACCGGAGCACCCGGAGGAAACCCACGCAGACACGGGGAGAACATGCAGGCTCAGCACAGTGACCCAAGCCGGAATCAAACCTGGACCCTGGCGCTGTGAAGCCACAGAACTAGCCACTATGCTACCGTGCTGCCCAAATTGTGCCGTGTACATTGACGATTTGGTGGTGTTCAGGCAAATGAAGAAGGAGCATTTGGAACATTTAAAGGATTTATTCAATCGACTACAAGAGGCTGGATTGGTGGTAAATTTGGCTAAAAATGAATTCACGTAAGAAACTTCATTCTTAGACCATACTTTTGGACATGGTCAGATGGTCCAACTGAATGTGAAAGTGAAGATATTGGAGAATTTCCAATACTATCAACGAGGAGAGAAGTTCTGAGATTTCTGGGCATGAGTGGTTTGTACCAGAATTCATACCAAATTTCAGCAATGTAGTTGCTCCACTGATCAATCTTACAAAAAAGTCCAGGAAATTTCAGTGGACGTCAGAATGTCAGGAGGCATTTGATAATCTGAAAACTGTGTTAACCACTGCACCAGTGTCGATGACCCCTAATTTTGCCAAGCAATTTAAGCTGGAAATTGTTGTGAGCGATGTGGGTGTTGGTGCTGTACTGTTACAGGAAGATGACAAAAGAATCGAAAAGCCTGTTAGTTATTTTTCTCGGAAACAAAATATTCACCAAAACAAATAGTTGACCAATGAGAAAGAGACACCGGGCGGAATTCTCTGGTCGCCAAAAACGCATTTGCCGATCGGCCAGAGAATCTACGTTTGCGCCGAAATCAGGGACGGCGCCGCTTTTGTGATGCGCCGCCCCCTCCAAAATGGCGTACTCGATAGTTCGCTGCATGCCACTGGGACGGCACCTGAGGGCCTCTCCTGATGCTCCCCCCTGATGGACCGAGTTCCCGACGGCATGGAACTTTTTCTTTTTGTGAACCCTGTGTGGCGGCTGCATTCTGTGTCCAGCACCGCCACTCGGGGGGTGGGAGGTAGGGGGAGCCATTCCACAGACAGGGGGGCTTTGGTGGGGCTGGGAGCGCTGGTGGGGATTGGTCCGGGGATTGCGAGGGGGGGTTACTGGGAGACAGTATATGGCAGGTCGGGTCCAACCACATCCGGCATGGCTGCTACAGGCTGTGCGCATGTGCGGCCACGGACCCGGCAATTCTCTGCCCGTATCCACAGGTAAAGCCAGCTTTACGATGCATGGCTGCTGGCCTCCCACCAGACGGAGGATCAGTGCAGCTTTTGTGCCGTTTTTTCTGAAATAAAACGCCATTGTTCACGCCAGCGTCAGCACTTACTCTTCACATCAGAGAATCCAGCCCACCGAGTTTGCTATTGGCGTTACAACATTTTGAGATTGATGCTGCTAAAATTAATTGAAGACAATTGTATATACAGACCATAATCCATAATCCATAATCCACGCCTCCACTCTGTCCCTGTACCAGGTAACCCCACCCATCCTTCTGGTCACTAAGGGCAATTTAGCATGGCCAATCCACCTAACCTGCACATCTTTGGACTGTGGGAGGAAACCGGAGCACCCGGAGGAAACCCACGCACACACGGGGAGAACATACAGACTCCTCACAGACAGTGACCCAAGCCGGGAATCGAACCTGGGACCCTGGAGCTGTGAAGCAACTGTGCTAACCACTGTGCTACCGTGCTGCCCATGATGGTAATGGATATCTCATTGGGGCGATGGGGCTACACTGGGACTCTGTGATGGTATATTCCTAATTCCAGATGGTGTGGAATTTGGAGTGAATGTGGAGGTGGTAATTCTCCTCGGTTACAGAATTTAAAATATAGACAAGAAACAATAGCATTCGTGAAAGTACTGAGTGAAATAACAAATAATAAATCCCGAACATTATCCACATGTAGAACATGTCCATCCAATTCAGAATTACCAGTCAGAATAAATCTGTCATTTAAAAATAGTTCTACTATGTTGGGTTAAGGGACGAAGGCTATGGGGAAAAAGCAGGATTAGGCTATTGAGTTGGATGATCAGCGGTGATCGTGATGAATGGCGGAGCAGCTCGAAGGGCCGAATGGCCTCCTCCTGCTCCTATTTTCAATGTTTCTGTGTTAAACATTCCTTTTTAAGGTTAAGCTGGGTCCACTGCAAAGTTATAAAACGTGGCAGTTACTTCATGTAAATTGTGAATCATCCATTTATAATCCCATTGGGCTAATTAGAAAATAAATGCAGTTATGTTTTATCTCAGACAGCATGTGCAGTGTAATCAGAAAGGCAAAAAATACGTTTTACTTAACTTGCTGCACAAACAAACTCCATCCCGCTGAATCGCTGCAATCAAAATGTTTCCTACATTTTCTGTGCTTTGTCCCTGGGTTCCAATGTCACTTATATAACTCTTTGATATTGAGTAATCAGTGCAAGTACAGGTCAGCATGAAGTGTAAACAACCTCAGCCACACAGAACTGATCTTTTCTGATTATTCAGTCCTGAAGGGGTTAAAATAAATGCCAAGTTTGTCTCCATCAATTCTCAATACAGCGAGATTTTAATCTAAATTGTAGCCATCTCAGATTGCCACCTGCAAAGGACCATGGGAATTATGGCCAACCCAGCACTCAGACAGGCTCAGAGCTTGTGTGTGTATTTGCAACCCAGATAGCTGGACGCGATCGAGACCCCTGCTCGTTTGCATTCTAATGGCCCATTTCCCCAGAACAAAAGAACTGTACTCAGGTAACCGATACAGATACAGACTAACCGGCACCACTCCCTTTGCTCAGGGAGCCCAAACAGAATGTCCTGCAGACGCTCCGAGACATCCTTGACCCTTGCACCAGGGAGGCAACATACCATCCTGGAGTCTCGATTGAGTCCACAGAACCGCCTGTCTATTCCCCTTACGATCGAGTCCCCTATCACTATAGCCCTGCCATTTTTCTTCCTGCCCTGCTGTGCAGCAGAGCCAGCCACGGTGCCATGAACCTGGCTGCTGCTGCCTTCCCCTGGTGAGCCATCTCCCTCAACAGTATCCTTAGCGGTATATCTGTTTTGCAGGGAGATGACCGCAGGGGACACCTGCACTGCCTTCCTACTCTTGCTCTTTCTTTTGGTCACCCATTTTCTATCTCCCTCATTAATTTTCACCTGCGGTGTGACCAACTCGCTAAACGTGCTATCCACGACCTCAGCATCGCGGATGCTCCAAAGTGAGTCCATCCGCAGCTCCAGAGCCGTCAAGCGGTCTAACAAGAGCTGCAACTGAACACACTTCTTGCACGTGAAGGAGCCAGGGACAGTGGACGTGTCCCTGAGCTCCCACATCGCACATGAGGAGCATGACACAGGTCTGGGATCTCCTGCTATGTCTTAAACCTTAGGTAAACTTATACAACTACAATTTCAAAATAAAAATAAATAAATTAGACAATGAAAAGAAAAACTACTTACCAGTCACTTACCAGGGTTAAAAAGCACCTCCTCACACTCTGTACCGAATTACCTCACTGCACCAAATTACCAAGTAAGTTGCAATCCCACTCTAGATGTGCCTCACTCAGGATGTGTCTCCTTGAAAAGCGCTAGCTTATTGAGTGCGCTCTCTGTCTGTCTTTTATGCAGACCTCAGCTAATCGATGACTCAAAAAATACCTAACCTTCAAAGAGAAGAATACAATGTGCCCCTAAACATGTCTCAGGTGATTGACATGTATCTGGTACACCCTCAGGCTCAGCTCATCCTCGCTCCCCCTCTTCCTATGATTCACATTTGACCACAATGCTCAGAGTAACTCTTTCTGTAATACGTTCACTGACATGTTACTGACTTCTGACCAGCGCCACACTCCTATATGCCAAAAAGTATTCTTTGAACCTCATTACCCTCTGTAAGAAGCACTCTGCTCTCAGTCAAAATCAGGCACCTATTCTCATGGTTTCGCTGGTTTAGCACCGGGCTAAATCGCTCGCTTTGAAAGCAGGCCAGCAGCACGGTTCAATTCCCGTACCAGCCTCCCCGAACAGGCCCCGGAATGTGGCGACTAGGGGCTTTTCACAGTAACTTCATTGAAGCCTACTCGTGATAATAAGCGATTTTCATTTCATTTCACAGGAGGACAGAAAGGATCCTAAAGTGTTATTTTGAGATTGGAGGAGTTTTCCCGATCGTCCTGGCCAATATTTATCCTTCAACAAAAAATAAAAAACAGATTATCTGATCATGACGTCAGTGCTGAGTATGGGATCTTACTGTGCAGAAATTGGCTGCCACATTTTCTACATTACAACAGCATCCACACCTTAGGCAGGATTCAGCGACGTCATCGTGCCCAGCGCGGGTCCATGCACAATGGGTGAATCGTCCGCAAGCCCCAAATCGGCTACGCGTAGGCCCGAAATCTCCCAAGGATCACTTGACCTGCTCTGCCCAGCACAGTCTTGCCCTCACTGGGTGCGATCCAGGTCTGAATATTTAAATGAGACTTTCGGAGACCTCGCCAGGGCGCTGTAACGACACCTGGGTGGGGGGGGGGGGTTCCCTTGGCTATTGGAAACCCCTGGGTGGTCGTGAACAGGGCAGGGTGGCACCCTGGCACTCCCTCTGGAACCTGAGCACCTTGGCACAGCCAGGGTGCCCCGGTGGCAATGCCAGGGTAGAGCTTGGTGGGTGCCTTGCCAGGTAGAGATCAGGGTGGGGGGTGGTCGCCATCAGGAAATCGCCACAGTCCCAGCAGGGAGACACTCCCCTGGGCCAAACAAAACGGCAAAGTGGCGTTGGAATGGGGGGTGGGGGGTCCCGGTGCTGCAGACACAGCCTAATAAACGCACCGTTTAAAAATACTTCACTGACTGTGAAACGTTTTGGGACAAGTCTTTCTTTCTCAAAACTGATCTCTTCAATCAGAACTCATCCCAAACACACTTTCAAGTGTTCAGAATACAGCAGGTTACATGCCTACAAATCTCTCTGGGATGTGACTTTGAAAAGTGCCTCCACTATTGTTTTAATATAAATTATTTTCTCTGCGGCACTAATGGGTAAAAGATGTGAAAGATGCAACTTCTTCCATTATAGAACCAGTATATATCTATACTTGAATCAATGTGTATCTATACGTGAATCAATGTGTATCTATACGTGAATCAATGTGTATCTATACGTGAATCAATGTGAATCTATAAGGGAATCAATGTGTATCTATACGTGAATCAATGTGTATCTATATGGGAATCAATGTGTATCTATACGTGAATCAATGTGTATCTATACGTGAATCAATGTGTATCTATGTGGGAATCAATGTGTATCTATATGGGAATCAATGTGTATCTATATGGGAATCCGTGTGTATCTATACGTGAATCAATGTGTATCTATATGGGAATCAATGTGTATCTATATGGGAATCAATGTGTATCTATACGTGAATCAATGTGTATCTATATGTGAATCAATGTGTATCTATACGTGAATCAATGTGTATCTATATGGGAATCAATGTGTATCTATACGTGAATCAATGTGTATCTATATGGGAATCAATGTGTATCTATATGGGAATCAATGTGTATCTATACGTGAATCAATGTGTATCTATACGTGAATCAATGTGTATCTATATGGGAATCAATGTGTATCTATATGGGAATCAATGTGTATCTATATGTGAATCAATGTGTATCTATACGTGAATCAATGTGTATCTATACGTGAATCAATGTGTATCTATATGGGAATCAATGTGTATCTATATGTGAATCAATGTGTATCTATATGGGAATCAATGTGTATCTATACTTGAATCAATGTGTATCTATACGTGAATCAATGTGTATCTATACGTGAATCAATGTGTATCTATATGGGAATCAATGTGTATCTATATGGGAATCAATGTGTATCTATATGGGAATCAATGTGTATCTATACGTGAATCAATGTGTATCTATACGTGAATCAATGTGTATCTATACGTGAATCAATGTGTATCTATACGTGAATCAATGTGTATCTATACGTGAATCAATGTGTATCTATATGGGAATCAATGTGTATCTATACGTGAATCAATGTGTATCTATATGGGAATCAATGTGTATCTATACGTGAATCAATGTGTATCTATATGGGAATCAATGTGTATCTATATGGGAATCAATGTGTATCTATATGTGAATCCGTGTGTATCCGTGTGTATGTATGTGTGATTCCGTGTGTATCTATATGTGAATCCGTGTGTATCCGTGTGTATCTATATGTGAATCCGTGTGTATCCGTGTGTATCTATATGTGATTCCGTGTGTATCTATGTGTGAATATCCCTTTGGTGTGGGGCAAAGGCTTGAACGTTCCTTTGATCCCGAGATCGATGCCGTCAGGATTCTTCAGCTCCTGACAGGGTTGCACCTGACGGGAAAGCCGGAGCGGAAAAACCAGACAAAGTGCGATCCAAAAAACATCCTCAATGGTGGATTAGGCAGTAGTTACCCGTGTGGTATCAATGCCTGCGATAGCAGATGAAGGCTGAAGCAGGAGAATCCCTTCGGTTGTTATGGGAGAGGCGTTTTCAGAACCCTGAAATGTATCATGGAGTTCAACCAACCTCCCCTTTAATGTATTGTTGCTTTTGAAGCACACGGCTTGGTCTCCAGGTGTGGTATTACAGTTATGGACACGTGGGTTTTTAAACACAAAACAATGTTTATTCCATGAATTCAACTTAACCTTTTAAATAAACATTGGATCACTTAACACCCCTTACTTCAAAGATAACCCCGAAAATAACACAACACTAAAATCCCATACCAGCTTCCCCGAACAGGCGCCGGAATGTGGCGACTAGGGGCTTTTCACAGTAACTTCATTTGAAGGCTACTTGTGACAATAAGCGATTTTCATTTCATTTCAGTTTCATTTCATTTCATTTTCAATCCCTCAAAATGTTCCTTCAAACCTCCAAAAGTCTTCACCTTTAACAACAGAAACACATCAGGTTAAAGACATTACTGTTATGAGTTTAAATCACCCAAATGATTCAGAGATAGTCTTTCCTGGCAGAGATCACAGCAGATCCAGCTCACTGCAAACACAGACACACCCAAGCTCTTTTTCTCAAAACTGAAACCAAAAACAGAAGTGAGCTCAGCTCAGCTCCCCCCACCCTCTGACATCACTCCAGTAATATGAGCTGCCCTATTTCTTAAAGGTACATCGCTTAAACATCCATTTCTTAAAGGTACTCTCACATGACACAGTTCAGAAAGAGACCATTCAGCCCGTCAAGTCTGCACCAGCCATCCAACAGAGCACTCTACCTCTGCCCAATCCCCCAACCTATCCCGGAACACCACCTAACCTTTGGTCACTAAGGGCAATTTCTCATGGCCAACCCACCTAACCTGCACATCTTTGGACTGTGGGGGGAAACCGGAGAACTCGGAGGAAACCCACGCGGACACGGGGAGGACGTACAGACTCCACACAGACAGTGACCAAGGCTGGAATTGAGCCCGGGTCCCCAACGCTGTGAGGTACCAGTGCTAACCACTGTGCCACTGCAGATTGTGTGTCTGCTGATGCTCTACAACCTGCCCAATTAAAAGATGTCTACCTAGAGGAAGTCAGCTCCTTTACCAGTGCGCCCCAGGTATCAAGATCAATGAAGAAACTCTACCAAACATGGAACATTTCCCTTACCTGGGGAAAGCCTCTCCTCTAAGGCTGACTTTGCTGCAGAGATCCAAGATTGTGTCCAATCACCAAGTGCTTCCTACGGACACCTAAGGACAAGAGTCTTTGACGACCGGGACGTCCGCACTGACACCAAGTCCCTCGTGTACAAGACAATCAACCTCCCAACTCTCTATTGCTCAGAAACTTGGACTATATATACAGGCGGCACCTCAAGGCCCTGGAGAGGTACCATCAACGTGTCTGAGACGGATTCTCCAGATCAGCTGGGAGGACAGGTTTACTAATGTCAGTGTACTTGAAGGAGCCAAGAGCAACAGCATCAAGGCCATTATCATATTGATGAAGTTTAATTCGACCAAAAAGCAGCTTGTGAATTTGTAATTTTACATGTTTGTGTGGGTGTGGGGATTGGGCAGGGGGGGCGGGGAGGGGCAGGGGGGGCAGGGTGAGGCAGGGGCAGGGGGCGGGGCAGGGGGGCAGGGGGCAGGGAGGGGGCAGGGTGAGGTGGGGGGCAGGGAGGGGGCAGGGAGGGGCAGGGTGAGGCGGGGGTGCAGGGTGAGGCGGGGGGGGCGGGGGGGGCAGGGAGGGGCAGGGGCGCAGGGTGAGGCGGGGGGCAGGGAGGGGCAGGGTGAGGCGGGGGGACAGGGTGAGGCGGGGGCAGGGTGAGGTGCGGGGCAGGGGGGGCAGGGCGAGGCGGGGGGCAGGGAGGGGGCAGGGAGGGGCAGGGTGAGGCGGGGGTGCAGGGTGAGGCGGGGGGGCGGGGGGGCAGGGAGGGGCAGGGGCGCAGGGTGAGGCGGGGGCAGGGAGGGGCAGGGTGAGGCGGGGGGACAGGGTGAGGCGGGGGCAGGGGGAGGTGCGGGGCAGGGGGGGCAGGGCGAGGCGGGGGGCAGGGGGGGGCAGGGAGGGGCAGGGGCGCAGGGTGAGGTGGGGGGCAGGGAGGGGACAGGGTGAGGTGGGGGGCAGGGAGGGGGCAGGGTGAGGTGGGGGGCAGGGGGGGCAGGGAGGGGCAGGAGCGCAGGATGAGGCGGGGCAGGGAGGGGGCAGGGTGAGGTGGGGGCAGGGAGGGGGCAGGGTGAGGTGGGGGCAGGGGGGGCAGGGTGAGGCGGGGGGACAGGGTGAGGCGGGGGCAGGGTGAGGTGCGGGGCAGGGGGGGCAGGGCGAGGCGGGGGGGCAGGGGGGGGCAGGGAGGGGCAGGGGCGCAGGGTGAGGTGGGGGCAGGGGGGGGAGGGTGAGGTGGGGGGCAGGGTGAGGGGGGGGCAGGGGGGCGGGGCAGGGGGGCAGGGGGCAGGGAGGGGGCAGGGTGAGGTGGGGGGGCAGGGTGAGGTGGGGGCAGGGGGGCGGGGGCAGGGGGGCAGGGGGGGAAGGGTGAGGTGGGGGGGCAGGGTAAGGTGGGGCAGGGGTGTGGGGGCAGGGGGTAGGGGGCAGGGAGGGGGCAGGGTGAGGTGGGGGGGCAGGGTGAGGTGGGGGCAGGGGGGCGGGGGCAGGGGGGCAGGGGGGGAAGGGTGAGGTGGGGGGGCAGGGTGAGGTGGGGCAGGGGTGTGGGGGCAGGGGGTAGGGGGCAGGGAGGGGGCAGGGTGAGGTGGGGGGCAGGGGGGGCAGGGTGAGGTGGGGGCAGGGGGCGGGGCAGGGGGCAGGGAGGGGGCAGGGTGAGGCGGGGGGCAGGGTGAGGCGGGGGCAGGGTGAGGTGGGGGGCAGGGGGGGCAGAGTGAAGGAGGGTGAGGGAGGGGGGGCAGGGTGAGGGAGGGTGAAGCAGGGTTTATACTAACCTTTATATCTTTACCTGGTGGGTTTTAGCTCAATACAAACTCATTTGTGTTTAAATTCCAGGAAAACCGGGCAGACTGGCTTCTTTGCAATCAGCATGTTAATAATTAAACACAGACAATTAATTAATCCTCATCCTTAGAAATTACATAAAAACCCTGGGCTGGATTCTCCGATTTTGAGGCTTTGTCCCCCACGCCGGCGTGGGAACGGTGGTGATTTACGACAGAATAAATGGCATAAACCGGCCACCGATTCTTCGCCCGGCTGGGGGCGCACAGGACGGCAGCGTCAAGAACCCGGCTCGAGCTGCCGATACGGCCGGAGAATTGCCGGGTCCGTGGCCGCAAATGTGCACAGCGGGGACCTGCAGCGGGCGTGATGCGCAACATACGGCCGGCCACTCGTGGACTCGGCCTGCAAAATAGTGCCCCCCCCCCCCCCCCCCCCCCCCCCCCCCCCCTTGGCCGGTTCGCACATCCCGGACTAACCACCCCCATTGTTCCCCCAGCCCGCTGGCACAATCCCCCCCTGCCCGCGGATCGGCTCTCCCCGCGACTGTGGAGGTGCTGGACTGAGTCCGCTGCAGCCACGCCGACCTCCCGGCAGGTGAGACCACACACGGCCGACACTGCCGGGAACTCAGCAGGTCGGGGGCGGCAATGCCCTGAGGCCATTGATACGGCGGCGTACTGCTCCAGGGCATCGCGGGTGGAGCATCGCGAAAGCGGTGCCGCACACAATTTGGTCGGAAACTTTGATTCTCCGGCCAATTGCCGCCGCATTTTATCATCGGCAACCAGAGAACCCCGCTCCCTGTCACAATCAATCAGGGGAGGAGGACGAGATGGGACAGGAGGTGTCCTCAACTGTTATAGACACATCAGAAACTTTTCCTCCAGCCGTCATGTCAGCAAAATACTTGCAGCATTCAGCTTTGGTTTAGCACACAGGGCTAAACAGCTGGCTTTGAAAGCAGACCAAGGCAGGCCAGCAGCACGGTTCAAATCCCGTACCAGCCTCCCCGAACAGGTGCCGGAATGTGGCGACTAGGGGCTTTTCACAATAACTTCACTGAAGCCTACTTGTGACAATAAACGATTTTCATTTCATTTCATTTCTTGTGTTTCGTTACATTAAGACACTGCCCTCAAATGGTAACAATGCTGATCTGCTATTGAGGCTGATCCACTCCAACACAATCACAGCTCGATGCTCAACTATCCACCAATGGCACGTGGAGGGAGGTAACTGAGTGTCAGGATCGAACTGTTCAAACCCTTACAAATGTGACATGAGGCAGCACAGTGACACAGCTGCCTCTCGGCACCGAGGTCCCAGGTTCAATCCCGGCTCTGGGTCACTGTCCGTGTGGAGTTTGCACATTCTCCCCGTGTTTGCATGGGTTTCGCCCCAACAACCCAAAGATGTGCAAGTCAGGTGGATTGGCCACGCTAAATTACCCCTTAATTGGGAACAATGAAGTGGGTACTCTAAATTTATTATTTAAACGCGACATGGAATCTGAATCCAAAGTGCATGTCGCTGACAGACTTCATTAACAAACTGAAAACAGGTGCAAGGTGCTATCAGGAAGCCGGATCGTGCCCAGGGTGGGGAATTCTAGCTCGAGAGAGTGAAGTTGATCAGGCGGGGTGCACCCTCCCCTCAATGGTTTAGCTCACTCGCTGGCTTTTAAAGCAGATCAAGCAGGCCAGCAGCACGGTTCAATTCCCGTACCAGCCTCCCTGAACAGGCGCCGGAATGTGGCGACTAGGGGCTTTTCATAGTAACTTCATTGAAGCCTACTCGTGACAATAAGTGATTTTCATTTC
Organism: Scyliorhinus canicula; assembly: GCF_902713615.1. Taxonomy (NCBI): domain Eukaryota; kingdom Metazoa; phylum Chordata; class Chondrichthyes; order Carcharhiniformes; family Scyliorhinidae; genus Scyliorhinus; species Scyliorhinus canicula. Next base: position 520,872 of record NC_052160.1, read on the forward strand.
ATTTTCATGAAATCTCCATCCTCCCTGCTGCTGATCACAGCCCCTCACGAGGTTCTCGCCCCCCCCCCCCCCCCACACCCTCCCCTCACCCTCCCACCCTGTGGTGGTTGGAGGTCAATCATCTCATCTCCAGGACATCACAGCAGGAGTTCCTCAGGGTTATGTCCTCGGCCCAACCATCTTCAGTTGCTTCATCAATGACCTCCATTCCATCATAAGGTCAGAAATGGGGATGTTCGCAGATGACAGCACAATGTTCAGCAGTGTTCAGGGAAGCCGGTGATGTAGTGAAATTTCACTGGACAAGTGAAATTTCAAGAGACCCAGGACAAGAGACCCAGAGTAATGCTCTGGGGATCTGGGTTTGAATCCAGGGAAGATGGTGAAATTTGAATTCAATGAAAATCTAGAATAAAAAATCTAACGATGACCACGAAACCATTGTTGATAGTCGTAAAAATCCATTTGGTTCATTAATGTCCTTCAGGGAAGGCGATTCTGTCCAGGTGGAACTTTTCATGACAAAGACTCACCGAATGTCTTTTGGACGCTGCTCCCAGTACCAGTGCAAAACAAAAGGGACTCCGCTCCAGTGGGAGAACAGTGGGCTGGATACAGCAGCAAAGTGCCCGCTCAAACGGATCCTCAGATCATTTCCTTGGGTATAAGAACATAAGAACTAGGAGCAGGAGTAGGCCATCTGGCCCCTCGAGCCTGCTCTGCCATTCAATGAGATCATGGCTGATCTTTTGTGGACTCAGCTCCACTTTCCGGCCCGAACACCATAACCCTTAATCCCTTTATTCTTCAAAAAACTATCTATCTTTACCTTAAAAACATGTAATGAAGGAGCCTCAACTGCTTCACTGGGCAAGGAATTCCATAGATTCACAACCCTTTGGGTGAAGAAGTTCTTCCTAAACTCAGTCCTAAATCTACTTCCCCTTATTTTGAGGCTATGCCCCCTAGTTCTGCTGTCACCCGCCAGTGGAAACAACCTGCCCGCATCTATCCTATCTATTCCCTTCATAATTTTAAATGTTTCTATAAGATCCCCCCTCATCCTTCTAAATTCCAACGAGTACAGTCCCAGTCTACTCAACCTCTCCTCATAATCCAACCCCTTCAGCTCTGGGATTAACCTAGTGAATCTCCTCTGCACACCCTCCAGCGCCAGTACGTCCTTTCTCAAGTAAGGAGACCAAAACTGAACACAATACTCCAGGTGTGGCCGCACTAACACCTTATACAATTGCAACATAACCTCCCTAGTCTTAAACTCCATCCCTCTAGCAATGAAGGACAAAATTCCATTTGCCTTCTTAATCACCTGTTGCACTTGTAAACCAACCTTCTGTGACTCATGCACTAGCACACCCAAGTCTCTCTGAACAGCGGCATGCTTTAATATTTTATCGTTTAAATAATAATCCCGTTTGCTGTTATTCCTACCAAAATGGATAACCTCACATTTGTCAACATTGTATTCCATCTGCCAGACCCGAGCCCATTCACTTAACCTATCCAAATCCCTCTGCAGACTTCCAGTATCCTCTGCACTTTTCGCTTTACCACTCATCTTAGTGTCATCTGCAAACTTGGACACATTGCCCTTGGTCCCCAACTCCAAATCATCAATGTAAATTGTGAACAATTGTGGGCCCAACACGGATCCCTGAGGGACACCACTAGCTACTGATTGCCAACCAGAGAAACACCCATTTATCCCAACTCTTTGCTTTCTATTAATTAACCAATCCTCCATCCATGCTACTACTTTACCCTTAATGCCATGTATCTTTATCTTATGCAGCAACCTTTTGTGTGGCACCTTGTCAAAGGCTTTCTGGAAATCCAGATATACCACATCCATCGGCTCCCCGTTATCTACTGCACTGGTAATGTCCTCAAAAAATTCCACTAAATTAGTTAGGCATGACCTGCCTTTAACGAACCCATGCTGCGTCTGCCCAATGGGACAATTTCTATCCAGATGCCTCGCAATTTCTTCCTTGATGATAGATTCCAGCATCTTCCCTATTACCGAAGTTAAACTCACTGGCCTATAATTTCCTGCTTTCTGCCTACCTCCTTTTTTAAACAGTGGCGTCACGTTTGCTAATTTCCAATCCACCGGGACCACCCCAGAGTCTAGTGAATTTTGGTAAATTATCACTCGTGCATCTGCAATTTCCCTAGCCATCTCTTTTAGCACTCTGGGATGCATTCCATCAGGGCCAGGAGACTTGTCTACCTTTAGCCCCATTAGCTTGCCCATCACTCCCTCCTTAGTGATAACAATCCTCTCAAGGTCCTCACCTGTCATAGCCTCATTTCTATCAGTCGCTGGCATATTATTTGTGTCTTCCACTGTGAAGACCGACCCAAAAAACCTGTTCAGTTCCTCAGCCATTTCCTCATTTCCCATTATTAAAACTCCCTTCTCATCCTCTAAAGGACCAATATTTACCTTAGCCACTCTTTTTTGTCTTATATATTTGTAAAAACTTTTACTGTCTGTTTTTATATTCTGAGAAAGTTTACTCTCATACTCTATCTTACTCTACTTTATAGCTTTTTTAGTAGCTTTCTGTTGCCCCCTAAAGATTTCCCAGTCCTCTAATCTCCCAGCAATCTTTGCCACTTTATATGCTTTCTCCTTCAATTTGATACTCTCCCTTATTTCCTTAGATATCCACGGTCGATTTTCCCTCTTTCTTCCGTCCTTCCTTTTTGTTGGTATAAACCTTTGCTGAGCACTGTGAAAAATCGCTTGGAAGGTTCTCCACTGTTCCTCAACTGTTCCACCATAAAGTCTTTGCTCCCAGTCTACCTTAGCTAGTTCTTCTCTCATCCCCTTGTAATCTCCTTTGTTTAAACACAAAACACTAGTATTTGATTTTACTTTCTCACCCTCCATCTGTATTTTAAATTCCACCATATTGTGATCGCTCCTTCCGAGAGGATCCCTAACTATGAGATCATTAATCAATCCTGTCTCATTACACAGGACAAGATCTAGGACCGCTTGTTCCCTCGTAGGTCCATTACATACTGTTCTAGGAAACTATCGCGGATACATTCTATAAACTCCTCCTCACGGTTGCCTTGACCGACCTAGTTAAACCAATCAACATGTAGATTAAAATCCCCCATGATAACTGCTGTACCATTTCTACATGCATCAGTTATTTCTTTGTTTATTGCCTGCCCCACCATCTCGTTACTATTTGGTGGCCGATAGACTACTCCTATCAGTGACTTTTTTGCCTTACTATTCCTGATTTCCACCCAAATGGATTCAACCTTATCCTCCATAGCACCGATATCATCCCTTACTATTGCCCGGATGTCATCCTTAAATAACAGAGCAACACCACCTCCCTTACCATCCACTCTGTCCTTCCGAATAGTTGATACCCTCGGATATTTAACTCCCAGTCGTGACCATCCTTTAACCATGTTTCAGTAATGGCCACTAAATCATAGTCATTTACGATGTGGATTACTCGTCCAGGGATTCCGTCACGAATTCCGCTATCAGGCCATCATTTTGAGTGGGCAGCGGGGTAGTGAGGTCCAGCAGATGGCCCCCCCCTCTACCCCCCCAGGACACACACCCTGCCCCACCTGCCCCTGACCAGGGTCATCATACCCCGCACCACAGAAATTGTTGGGTGACCCCCCACCCACAGAACGCACACATGAGGGTGACTCCCCCACTGCTCCTCCACCAGAGACCCCCAGCAGAGACCCACATCAGACCCCTCACCAGAGACCCCCAAAAACGAACCCCCCACTGGAGACCCCCAACAACGAAGCCTCCTAACAGGGACTGCCCCAGAACAGAGAGGTCTAGCAACCTCTCCCCACCTTGGCAGAGAACCCACGATAACAATGAGCCCCCTTAACAGGAGACCCCATAGCACAGAATCCCCCCTCCCCTGTAACAGGAACCCCTCCATAATAAGTGACCCCCCCATATCAGAGATTTCCCCAATAGCAGAACAACCGAAAAATCATTACGTTTTCACTCACCTGTGCTTTACACCTGCTGCCTCAGACAGATGTCCAGATAGCAACAGATGGAGCTTAATAGAAAACTAAAACCACATTAAAAGTCTTTAAATCCCCTCAGATCCTTTGATCTGAAAGGCCTCTGCTCACTTCAAAGAAACATAGCTTTTAGTAGCCCGAAATTGACAGCTTCCAGACAGCCAGATGTCTGGACTAATTATTTTCATTTCCCTTCACGCTTGAATGGATCTCAAGTACCCTCTTTGTGCCTAACCGTAAAGTTAATAAACATCTAGCTATGATTGACAGCTACCAAGGCAGGTCAAGGGCTAGGAATTCTACAGTGAGTAACTCACCTCCTGACTGCCAAAGCCTGTCCACCATCTACAAGCACAAGTCAGGAGTGTGATGGAATACTTTCCACTTGCCTGGATGAGCGCAGCTCCAACAACACTCAAGACACTCGACACCATCCAGGACAAAGTATCCCCACTTGATTGCTCCCCCTTCCACAAATATTCAAACCCTCTACACTGACGAACACTGGCAGCCGTGTGTCCCATCTATAAGATGCTCTGCAGGAACTCACCAAGGTTCCTTAGACAGCACCTTCCAAACCCACAACATCTACCATCTAGAAGGACAAGAGCAGCAGATACCTGGGAACCCCACCACCTGGAGGTTACCCTCCAAGTCCAAACCCCCTCTACCTTCTTGTCCCACTGCGAGGTGAGGAGCATGCTGGGAAATACTTTCACCAATTCACGCCCGTGTGAATCCCGTCTCAGAGGGCCGGACAATCACGGAGGCTGGGAGAATCCGTGTCCAGTCATTAATAGGCTGCAAATGGGTCATTGGACCTATTTAAATCCTCCTGCTGGTGTGGGGCACGTACCGCGAAGCCATCGGCAGTGGAGCATCGTAAACCGATTTGTACCAGGAGTCAAAATCAGTGTTCCCCCAATGCCGGATTCCCCACCGGATTGGGAATTGTGGCATTGGAGAACCCAGCCCTGTGTCTGCTAATTATTCACTGAGGCAGGGCCACAGCACCCCCCCCCCCCCCCTGCCCCCCCCCACCCCCCTCCCCCCCCCCACCCCCCTCCCCCACCCCACCGTCCCCTGTCACCACCACCGCCCATCCCCCGGGGCAATCAGTGGTGTTTCTCTGAAAGAGGAAAATATCTATCTTCGGCCCCAGGTCCCAGCGAGTTCTTTACCTGGATACAAGTGTGGTGAAATAGTTCCCTCTGCTGGTTATAAAACACATCACAGATCCTCAACAATATCGTCCGTAAATGTGTGTTGACTTCAAGAACCTAGTTGGAATATTGTTACAGTAAGTCTCGGTGCTACAGCAATGTTAGGAATGGGTTAAGAGACATTCCAATTATATATCAATTGATGTTAAGTCAACATTTCTAGTTTGGTGGGGAAAGTGAAAGCTGACCTGGCGAAGTGGGATGGTCTCCCTCTGTCACTGGCGGGTCAGGTACAGGCGGTTAAAATGAATGTGCTGCCCGCGATTCCTGTTTATTTTTCAATGCCTGCCGATTTTCATGCCAAAGGCATATTAAGAGAGATTGAGGGATGATTACCTCATTCATATGGGGAGGGAAGGTGGACAGAATTAAAAAGGTGCTAATACAGAGAGGCAGGCAGGGGGTTTGGGTCTTCCGAACCTGATGTATTATTACTGGGCAGCGAATGTGGAGAAGGTGCGGAGCTGGGTCAGAGGGGTTGATTCCCAGTAGGTCAGAATAGAGGAGAGTTTGTGTCGGGGGTCGGGATTGAAGGCGCTAGCGACAGCGCCTCTCCCGACGGCCCCGGGGAGATACTCAGGGAGTCCGGTAGTAATAGCTTAGTTGAGAATTTGGAGGCAGTTTCGCCAGCACTTTGGGTTGGGGGCAGGGTCAAGGGAAATGCCGATTCGGGGGAACCACAGATTTGAATCAGGGAAGGAGGACAGAGATTTTCGGAAATGGGAGGAGAAAGGAATTAGGACACTAAAAGATTTTTCTTAGGGGGCGGTTTGCAGGATTAAAGGAGCTGGGAGCGAAGTATGGGCTGGAGCAGGGGGAAATATTTAGATACATGCAGGTTCGAGACTTTGCCAGAAAGGAGATTCAGGGCTTCCCAGTAGAGCCGGCCTCCACATTAGGGGGGTTGGGGGGGAGGGGGAATGTATGTGTTAATGGTGACTATGGGTGATTCCTGATTCCTTTTTGTTATTTGTTTATGTTAACATGTGGGCTAATGTTTGGGGGCTTGGTGGGAGGATGGGATTGGTGTTGTTGATATGCAGATTGACATTGTATTTGTTACTGATTATTGTTGATTGTTGGTGAGTGTAAATTTGGGAGAAAATGCGAAAAAGGAAGGAATAAAAATATTTTATTTTTTTTTAAATTGGTGTTAAGTATTCAATAATTGACACTGATATGTAAAGGGGTTGCAGGTGGCACTTGGTGTGGTGATAGAGTTTTGTATGAAGTGTGTTCAAGGAAAAAATAAAGGTTTTTTGGGAAAGAAGCAGAACTCTTGACTCTTTACTCAACAGCAGCTGGAAGCTGACAGTGGGTAGCAGAGGATGGTTGTTGTGTAAATGGAAAGGGGTGAAAGATACTATAGATATGTTAGGAATAAAAGAATGATTAGGATAAGAGTAGGGCCAGTCAAGGACAGTAGTGGGAAGTTATGCATGGAGTCCGAGGGGATAGGAAGAGGTGCTAAATGAATATTTTTCATCACTATTCACACAGGACAAAGACAATGTTGTCGAGGAGAATACTGAGATACAGGCTACTAGACTAGAAGGGTTCATAAGGAGGAGGTGTTAGCAATTCTGGAAAGTGTTAAAATAGATAAGTCCCCTGGGCCGGATGGGATTTATCCTAGGATTCTCTGGGAAGCTAGGGAGGCGATTGCTGAGTTTTTGGCTTTGATCTTTATGTCATCTTTGTCTACAGGAATAGTGCCAGAAGACTGGGGGAATAGCAAATGTTGTCCCCTTGTTCAAGAAGGGGAGTCGAGCCAACCCGGTAACTATAGACCGTGAGCCTTACTTCTGTTGTGGGAAAAGTATTGGAAAGGTTTATAAGAGATAGGATGTATAATCACCTGGAAAGGAATAATTTGATTAGAGATAGTCAACATGGTTTTGTGAAGGATAGGTCATGCCTTACAAACCTTATTGAGTTCTTTGAGAAGGTGACCAAACAGGTGGATGAGGGTAAAACAGTTGATGTGGTGTATATGGATATCAGTAAAGCATTTGATAAGGTTCCCCACGGTAGGCTATTGCAGAAAATACGGAGGCATGGGATTCAGGGTGATTTAGCAGTTTGGATCAGAAATTGGCTAGCTGGAAGAAGACAGAGGGTGGTGGTTGATGGGAAATGTTCGGACTGGAGTCCAGTTACGAGTGGTGTACCACAAGGATCTGTTTTGGGGCCTCTGCTGTTTGTCATTTTTATAAATGACCTGGAGGAGGGCGTAGAAGGATGGGTGAGTAAATTTGCAGATGACACTAAAGTCGGTGGAGTTGTGGACAGTGCAGAAGGATGTTACAAGTTACAGAGGGACATAGATAAGCTGCAGAGCTGGGCTGAGAATTGGCAAATGGAGTTTAATGCAGAAAAGTGTGAGGTGATTCATTTTGGAAGGAATAATAGGAAGTCAGAGTACTGGGCTAATGGTAAGATTCTTGGTAGTGTGGATGAGCAGAGAGATAACGATGTCCATGTCCATAGATCCCTGAAAGTTGCCACCCAGGCTCAGAGGGTTGTTAAGAAGGCGTACGGTGTGTTAGCTTTTATTGGGAGAGGAATTGAGTTTCGGAGCCATGAGGTCATGTTGCAGTTGTACAAAACTCTGGTGCGGCCGCATTTGGAGTATTGCATGCAGTTCTGGTCGCCGCATTATAGGAAGGATGTGGAAGCATTGGAATGGGTGCAGAGGAGATTTACCAGGATGTTGCCTGGTATGGAGGGAAGATCTTATGAGGAAAGGCTGAGGGACTTAAGGCTGTTTTGTTTATTGCGAAGAAGATTAAGAGGTGACTTAATTGAGGCATACAAGATGATCAGAGGATTAGATAGGGTGGACAGTGAGAGCCTTTTTCCTCGGATGGTGATGTCTAGCACGAGGGGACATAGCTTTAAATATAGGGGGGATAGATATAGGACAGATGTCAGAGGTAGGGTCTTTACTCAGAGAGTAGTAAGGGCGTGGAATGCCCTGCCTGCAACAGTCGTGGACTCGCCAACAATAAGGGCATTCAAATGGTCATTGGATAGGCATATGGACGATAAGGGAATAGTGTAGATGGGCTTTAGAGGGATTTCACAGGTCGGCGCAACATCGAGGGCCGAAGGGCCTGTACTGTGCTGTAATGTTCTATGTTCTATGGTACAACTTTTCCAGAAGGAAAAAATTCTGCATCAACCAAGGAGTGAGCGAGAAGAAAAAAATATGGCTGAACCTAGACTAAAGATGTCCAAAAGACCATAAGACATAGGACAGAATTAGGCCACTTGGCCCATCGAGTTTGCTCCGCCATTCCATCATGGCTGATATGTTTCTCATCCCCATTCTCCTGCCTTCTCCCCATAACCCCTGATCCCCTTAATCAAGAACCTATCTATCTCTGTCTTAAAGACACTCAGTGATTTGGCCTCCACAGCCTTCTGCGGCAAAGAGTTCCACAGATTCACCACCCTCTGGCTGAAGAAATTCCTCCTCATCTCTGTTTTAAAGGATTGTCCCTTTAGTCTGAGATGGTGTCCTCTGGTTCTAGTTTTTCCTACAAGTGGAAACATCCTCTCCCGGCCCACTCTATCCAGGCCTCGCAATATCTTGTAAGTTTCAATAAGATCCCCTCTCATCCTTCTAAACTCCAACAAGTACAGACCCAGAGTCCTCAAATGTTCCTCATACAACAAGTTCTTCATTCCAGGAATCATTCTTGTGAACCTCCTCTGGACCCTTTCCAAGGCCAGCACATCCTTCCTTAGATATGGGGCCCAAAACTGCTCACAATACTCCAAATGGGGTCTGACCAGAGCCTTATACAGCCTCAGAAGCACATCCCTGGTCTTGTATTCTAGCCCTCCTGACATGAATGCTGACATTGCATTTGCCTTCCTAACTGCCGACTGAACCTGCACGTCAACCTTAAGAGAATCGTGAACAAGGACTCCCAAGTCCCTTTGTGCTTCTGATTTCCGAAGCATTTCCCCATTTAGAAAATAATCTATGCCTAGATTCCGCCTTTCCAAAGTGCATAACCTCACACTTTTCCACATTATATTTCATCTGCCACTTCATTACCCACTCTTCTAGCCTGTCCAAGTCCTTCTGCAGTCCGCCTGCTTCCTCAATACTACCTGTCCATCTACAGCTCTTTGTATCATCTGCAAACTTAGTAACAGTGCCTTCAGTTCTTTCTTCCAGATCATTAATGTATATTGTGAAAAGTTGTGGTTCCAGCACAGACCCCTGAGGCACACCACTAGTCACCGGCTGCCATCCTGAAAAAGACCCCTTTATTCCCACTCTCTGCCTTCTGCCAGTCAGCCAATCCTCTATCCATGCCAGGATCTTACCCTCAACACCATGGGCTCTTAACTTACTTAACAGTCTCCTATGCGGCACCTTGTCAAAGGCCTTCTGGAAATCTAAATAAATCACATCCACTGGTTCTCCTTTGTCTAACTTCCTTGTTACCTCCTCAAAGATCTCTAACAGATTTGTCAGACATGACCTCCCTTTAACAAAGCCGTGCTGACTCAGTCCTATTTTACCCATCCACTTCCAAGTGCTTTGCAATCTTATTTTTAATAATGGTCTCTAGAGGGAGGTCATTGATGAAGCAGCTGAAGACAGTTGGGCCAAGAAAGTTGTCTGGGATCGAAGGATCCTCGGCAGCGGCGGCAGCAGCAGGAGAGGCCCAAGCGGCGGCAGGTCCACACCCCCCCCCCCCCCCGCCCCCAAAGGCCCGGAGCGGAGTCTCCACACACACCCCCCCCCCCCAAACCGGCAGCGACCACCACGTGGCAAGAACAAAGGACTGGACAAAATCCTCTCTCTGTCTCTCTCTCCTGCGTGAGAGAGGATGGGGGAAAGTGGGGGGGGAAAAAAAAGAAGAGGACTTTTATTTTAAAAAGAAAACTGTTGAAGAGAAATGGGGAGGGATATATATATTATTTTCTCTCTTTCTACACCCACTCCCATCAAAGTAAGCCCACCTGAGGGGAGTTGCATAAAAGGGGGGGGGGAGAAAATAATTAATAAACAAATAACTAAAATAAAAATAGGGGGCGGAAAAAGGGGGAAAAGAAAAACAAGGGGAGAAGAAAAGATGAAAGGGAAGGGGGAGAAAAAAACGCCAGAAGGGAGCCAAGGGAGAGGGAGACGGGGCACCAAAAGCAGATGGGACAATGGGCAAGCCAGCTCAGGCGAGCGAATCAGCGCACGAAGCGGCGGGACGGATGTATCGCAGCATCAAAAAGAGCCGGACAGACAGGTGCCCGCTCCCCTGGGGCTAGAGGGGGGCTGGAATTGGATGGCAGCCTTTCCCGAGGTGCTGAAGGAGCAGCTGCAGGTAAACAAGGCAGAGGGGAAAGCAGACGCGGAAGCCGCAGCACAGGCAGCAGTGGCCAGGGCCATGTCAGGGGTGCAGCAGGCTCTGACCAGACTGGAGGAGAAAGTGGATGCCCAAGGGGAGAAACTGGAAGCCCAAGGGGAGAAACTGGAAGCCCAAGGGGGAAACTGGAAGCCCAGGAGGCAACCATTAAGGAGCTGGAGAAAGCAGCAACAGACATGAGCGACCGGGTCACGGCCCTGGAGAGGGAAGTGGCGAGACTGGGCGCAACACAGGGGAGCCTGAAGGGCAGGGTAGACGACCAGGAAAACCGCTCAAGGAGGCAAAATGTTAGGATAGTGGGCCTGCCAGAGGGGACCGAGGGTAGAAACCCCACAGCATACGTGGCTGAGATGCTGGGCACCTTAGTGGGGAGGGAAACTTTCCCCACCCCACCGGATTTGGACAGAGCTCATCGGTCGCTGCGCCCGAAGCCCAAGGCAGGGGAACAACCGAGAGCAGTCATAGCCAAACTGCACCGGTACCGGGATAGGGAGACAATCCTGCGCTGGGCCAAGGAAAATAGAGCCTGCAAATGGGGAGGGCCCACCATCCGAATATATGAAGATCTTGGAGTGGATATATCTAAGAAACGGGCTGAGTTTAACAGAGCGAAAGCAGCTCTCTACAGGAACAAAGTGCATTTTGATATGCTGTACCCAGCGAAGCTCTGGGTCACATACCAAAACAAGGAATATTTCTTACAGCCCCTGCTGAGGCGAATAGGTTCGTCAAGGAGCACGGGCTGGAAAAACAGCAGGGGAGGTAGGGACGAGGGGCCCCTGGCAAGGAGCAATGGCACGCCAACGGGTAGGATGGGGGAAGAGCGGGCAGAAAACCGTAGAGGCCGGGCAGAGGAGAAGCGAGACAACAACCCCCGAGAGGGGAGACACCGGACTAGCAGGAAAGCTAGCGCAAGGGGCACGCAACAAAGCAGGGCCGCAGCGCACCCCCAACAGGGGGGAAGGCACCAGGCAGGGGGAGGGGGGGGAACACCCGTCAGAGTCGGGAGAGCAAACGGGGACAGGAATAGGGTATAGAGGGGCAAAGGAGGGGTATACAGGGGAGGAGGGTAGAGGGAGAGACCCAGGGGGGGGGCACACAGGGAGGGGAAAGGTAGGGACAAAGGGACAAAAGAGGCCAGAAAAGGAACAGGGCCACAAAGTGCCACAACCAAGGGCTCAGAGCAAGGAACCGCTGCAAGCACCCACCCAGTACGGTCTGTGGGCGAAGGGGGCCCCCAGAGTGCACGGGACTACCCGCGTGGCGGACACATAGTGGACGGCCATGGCGGGTGCCCCCTAACAAAGGGAAACCCCAGAGGGCAGGGACCCGACCGCATGGAGAGAGCAGCAACAGCGGCCATCCTGGACGGCTCCCTAACAAAGGGAAACCCCGGAGGGCAGGGACCCAACCGCATGGGGAGAGCAGCGACAGCGGCCATCCTGTACGGCCCCCTAACAAAGGGAAACCCCGGAGGGCAGAGACCCGACCGCATGGAGAGCAGCGACAGCGGCCATCCTGGACGGCCCCTAACAAAGGGAAACCCCGGAGGGCAGGGGCGCATCCACCAGATAAATATGGTTAATCCCACAGGAACGAGGGGGCAGAAGCCCCCCACCAGGATAATCACCTGGAACGTAAGGGGACTTAACGGCCCAGTGAAGAGATCCAGAGTCCTCACCCACCTCAGAAACATGAGGGCCGACATAGTCTCCCTCCAAGAGATGCATCTGAGGGAGCAGGACCAACTGCGGGTAAGAAAGGGCTGGGTGGGACAAACCTACCATTCCTGCTATGGGACAAGGGCCAGGGGGGGTGGCGATGCTGATCGGCAAGAGGACAAGGTTTAGGGCGACAAAGACGGTTACAGACCCAGGGGGGCGATATGTCATGGTCAGCGGGGCCCTGGATGGGGCGCCGTGAGTTCTAGTCAACGTGTACGCGCCCAAATGGGACGACACGAGCTTCATCAAAAAGACCATGGCATAAATCACGGACATAGCGACGCATCGACTAATCATGGGGGGGGGGGGACTTCAACTGTGTACAGGATCCAAAGACGAACAGATCAAACCCCAAAACAGGGAAAACCTCAAACATGGCAAGGGAACTCGGTCACTATATGGAGCAGATGGGAGCTGTGGACCCCTGGAGGTTCGCCCACCCAGGGAGAAGGAATTCTCCTTCTTCTCCCCAGTACACAATGTATACACCAGAATTGACTTCTTTGTGGTGGGGAAAACGGTGCTTCCAGGGATAGACAAAGTGGAATACTCCGC